>NW_005842515.1:523943-567365 GCF_000455745.1 Alligator sinensis | reverse complement strand
CACCCTGGTTTGCTCTATGGGATTCCTTTGATATTCCTGTAAGATTTCTTTGATATTGCTCTACCTTTTACCCTGTTTCTGCCCTACCCCTGTAATCAATAAAGTTCTCCTTGTGACCGGTGTGGAGACTTATTGAGGGGTGGGTCTAAATTATGCCAAGGAGGCCCCTTAGGTCGGTGGACTGAGGGAGGCTTCCTAATCAGCCCCTGACTTGGGGAAGTGCCCCAAGTGCTTGTACTGGGTCTAGCACCCATTGGACGATCAGGCCTGTGTTTTCCAAGGTGCGCAGAGCCAGAAGTGAGTCCAGAGCCTTGGATGGTGGCAGCGGGAACCCCAGGCTAGCGGGTGTGCTCCAGGGAAGGGGTCGGCCGGACGGGAGGCACCCTAAGGGAGGCACTCGGAGCCTGGAAGGTGGTCGGGAGCAGGGAGGTGGGCGGCTCAACGCAGGAGCGCCCCCTACTGGCCCGCCACAGCCTCATTATGAAATACTGATTCCCTCTATTTCATACAGAAAGAAAATAGTAAAATCTGGGAGGAGAGAGGACCATTTTGATTTAGCATTGTTTGCACTTAAGGATAACGTTGTTAGTAGTTAATGACACACAAATCTTTGCTCTCCTGAAATCTCTAGCTGGTGGGATTTTTACATGACAAATGGATAAAAAATAAAAAGAGCCACAAAACCAAAAAATTTAGTGAGTGAACATTGGCTATAGAAAAAAGTTAATACAATCCAGAAAGCATAAATCCTCAAAAGAGTAGACTCGAAACCAAACTGTCCACTCTTTCTAAATAATACTTTCAGAAGTTTCCATGAATAATCTTAAACTCCTGATGATGTTCACTTTAGTCATGGCAGGGAAAGCAGAAGTTGTGGGACAGGAACCCTATCCCATGCCCCTTGTCCCCTCCCTGCCTCTTGCCCCCCTGTGTCTGCCCTTCTGATGCCTGTCTTCTCCCCCCACTTTTCCCCTTCTGGTCATGGGCCCAGAGGAACTGACTTCCACCATCAGCTTCCTTTGTGCAAAAATGAAGTTTATTTCTTACTTACGGGGACTTTTTACTATCTTTAATTTTCCCTGAGCCTGAGGAAGGGCGTGTGGCCCTGAAAGCTTGCAGAAAAAGATCATTTTTTTTGCGATTGGTTAGTTGGTCTAATAAAAGGTATCATCTCTGAACCAAGAGTTCTAGACTTTTGCTTTTTTTTTTTGTCTCAGACCAAAACAGCTACCAAATACACCCCTTTCCCCTCCCTGGCCATTTACCTTGGCAGCTTCTCTGGCTGTTTCTGCCATGGTGATGGAGCACCCAGGAAAGGCCAGGCAGTAGTGGCAGCTCCAGCTTCCAACCTGGACTGGGGTTGGGGCCAGAGCTGCAGCATCTCCCCTGTCACTCCACATACCACTTCCCTGTGCTTTCCTGGCTCTGCATGATCCTTCTCCATGGTGTCCCTCTGTGAATCTCTTTCCACACACTCCCTTTTTCCACACCACTTTCCCGTGCCCCTGTCACTCAATGCTCCCCTTCCTTTATGCTCCTCTTACTTTGCGAAGTCCTTCCCCCATGCTCCCCCCAGTGCCCTTTCCTTGCTGGTACTGCACACTTCTTCCCTGTGCTCCACCCAGTACTGTACACCCCTTCTTCTGTGCTCCCCCTGCACTGTGCACCTTCTTCCCCCACGGTCCCCCCACTCCATGAGCCCCCTACCTGCAGCATGAGCTACCCTGGAGAGCCACAGCAGCTGCTTGCCAGGCCTGTCTGTACTCAAATCTGAGATGAGGGTTTCCCCCTCCTCATGCTGAATGGGTGGGAAAGACCCTCTGTCTTAGATTTTAATACATATGGTTTTTGCCTCAAAGATGTGCAGTGGCAAAGCATTTAAAATGTTTAGTAACAGAGTGAGAAACATAAGTGTTGGCCTCCTTATGCTGAAGTCTTTTTTTGACCTGGCAGTTTGGGCTAGGGAGTCAAAAGGGGCCAAATGTGATGCTAGCCATGCCACATACTTGTGTGCTTTGGGTTGCTAGCTGGGTCACCTGGGCTCAGACGGTTTACCTTTTCCTTTTTGACTCAGTTGTTCCTTTCTTATTTACAGTCCCGAACTATTACCATCCTTCATATGGACCACAACACTGGAGTGATGCATCACACTTACAGGAATTTGTAGGAGGTTGCTCTATGTGAGCACATCTTTTAGTGCTGGAGGAAGTGGTTACGCGGCACCTACTTTTTTGATTAAAAGGAAAAACATTGTTTAGATGATGTGGCAAAAGTGCTTCCTCTTATAAAAAATCCTCATGGGAATGGGGCTACAGGCAGGAAAACCCTATGTGATTCCTTTAGAGCACCTTTTGAAGGAAGAACTGTTGCACTCCTGGGGATATTTGTGGAAGGATGACCAAATAATTTTTGGTTCCTATCTTTGTGCTCTCTCCACCCTGATGGTACGGCTGGACTTACCAGCAGAGGCCAGAGGTGTAACAGGCTCTGCAAGCAGCAGCAGGGACAGGGGCAGTGACAGTGGCTGGGCTGATATTGGCAGCTGCAGCTGGCAGCAGTGGTAGCTGCTGTGCTTGTGTCCCCTTTAAGTTGGCACCCAGGCCTAGTGCCCTGGTTGCTCACCCCTAGTTGTGTTACTGCCAGAAGCCATGGGGAGTTAATAGCATAAGAGGCAGCAGTAGTTTCTCTTCTAATTCTTGTGTGGCTACCCTTGGGATCAGTGATTGGAAAAGACAAACCAATTGACTCATTTCCCTGCCAATGCTAGATTGTTTTTTTACTATTTATTTACTAGTGATATTTCATTTAGTTTTAAATGACCCAAATCGTAGGACTTCTCCACTGCCCACAGTAAAGTCTGTGATTTGGTGTCCTTGTCTACATTAAAAAGTTCTGCTGACAGAGCTTTAGTGGCTAGGAGTGTGAAAAGATCACAGTCTGCAGCCAACATTGCTCTGTCAAGAAAACCCCCTGGTGTGGATGCAACTCAGCTTCTGCCAGTGTTGGCAACTCAGCAATTTTGTCACTAGATCTAGTGACTTCTGAGGTTCCTAGTGACAACATTTTGTCAAAGCGACAAAATGTTTGCATTACGGATCCTGTGTTAGTTGACTCTGTGTAACAATGGGTAAATTGTCTAGTGACACCTTTGATCCCTTTACAACTGAGGCTGTTCTAGAGAATTCCTGCTTTTAAGAATTGGCAACACTGGTTTCTGCTGACACAACTTCTGTTATTTAGGGGGACCTTTGGGTGCAGAAAACTTTATCCTGCCAGCAGAACTCTGTCTACACTTGGCAGCCTGGATGCTTTGCACTGCTGCCATAGCTAAAGCTGCAGCTTCTACTGTTGTGTAGATGTTGCCCATTGTAAGTATGTCATTTGGCTTCTGTTTGGAAGGTACATTGGTAGGATTCCCTATAACATAGTATGTCTAGTTTGGAAATAGGGTTTTGAAATACAATACAGCTATAAGCTGCTGCTGAGCATTCATGGCTGGTATGCACAAATAGTAAGAAAAGACTGCATAACTACAGACACAGTATCTTTTATATTATAATTCCTCATTATGAAAAAAGAGATTTCTAATCCAAACTAGGATTTCTTGCCATCATCACTACACTCTGAAAAGGAAGCTGCAGTAGGGACTACATTATTGTTTTTTTATATGATAATAAATAATAGTCAGCAGGTATTTGAACCCATGGAGATATTTTCTCTACATAGAAGCTAAAGGCTGCACATATTTATTTGCTCTACAAAGATGTTAAATGGAAATTTCACACTGACAATTATCTGCATCATAGTGCAAACTGTGCTAGACTGATTAGTGGTTTAAGTGTAATTGCCTTATTACGAAGGTGACAATGACTCTCCAGGTGTTGAAATTTCAGGACACACATTACCCAATGTTGTGTAGCAGATTTTGCAGTAGCCTCTCATATTTAAACTTCCATGTTTTTAATGTATCAGCTGCAGATAGTGTTCATTCAGTAAATCAATATGCTCTGATTTTGTTGGTTCTACAGCCAAGCAGACTCAAACAAAAAGTGTAAAGTTATCCTGTTCATCTTAATGGGGTGTTAATGACTTCAAAGCATGGTTGTGACCATTTAAATTTGAATGTTATTAATCAACTGGATAAAACACAAAAACCCAGCATGAGTCACTGGAATTTAATTGCATGGGGCAGTTGAGTCCAATTTTGGTTATTGAATGAAGATTTGTTTGTAAAAGAAAGAAAAGAGATGGAAAAAATCCCTACCATGCTAGTTTAGCAGAGGTAAGGGGGGAAAAAAAACTAACTACTGCTTTATTGAGTTTTTAAAAGTGTATTACTTCCATAGTCGCAAATTAGCCTGTCTGCATGAAATGAATAACTCTCAGCAGTGGTGTCATTTTGATTATTGCTACAAGATAGCAAGTCGCAAAATTAAATTTCCTTCAGAACAGTTCTCATGTGCCCTTTGATTGCAAAGCTCATTTAAATAGAAACCCCCCTTCAGAATTAATAGGGAAGATTTCAAGCAGTTTTTACTTTTTTTCTGAAAGAATTCACTCCAAAACTTCTCCAGACATGCTATATCATATGATACAACACCGTCTAATTTTCTCCAAGGGATTTTTAGATACAATATGCCATAGCTTAAGTGCCAGGGAAAGCAGTGTTATCTTAGGGCTAGAGCAGGACATCAGATGTCAGCAGTTGTTCTAGGCTGACTGCTTACTAAACTTATAACTTTCTCACTGTTACCTTCTGTTCTCCCCATCTGTTGCCTCCAGGAGTTGTTTCCTGTCTTCCACTTAATTGTATGTTCTTTGGGGAGAAGGACCATCTTTTCATGATGTTTTGTTATATGTTTGTACGCAGTGGGGCTCTAATCCTTATTTGGAGCCAGTTAGCACAGCCACTGTTCAAATAACAATATTCATAAGACCTTTTCCTTTTTCCAGCTTTGCCCCTGCTTGCTGTGTGACATTGGGCAGGTCATTGAACCTTTCACCATTCTAACTATAATATTCCTCCTTCTGGCATTGTGAATCGGTTTTATGAACTCTGCAGAGTCTTTATGAACTCTGTAGTTATGTAGTCAAAGTCTTTTTACACAAACCAAATGATAATTTTTGTAAATTGTTAGTGACTTATGAAAGTTGCTTATGAAAGGGCTGTTGCATCCTGGTGTTATTAGTCTTTTTAAATACCACCAGCCCTCGCACAAGCTTCCCACACAATGCTACCTCAGTTTTGACATAAGCAGTCTCAGCTACTCTTATTTGTCAGCATCTTTTAAACACAACCAGTCTTGATATTTGGTTTGGCACAGAGCCAGGTTTCAAGCATATGAAACACGCCTAAGGCCTTCTGTGTTGTCTTTCTCTTGCCAGGTGATGTACTTTGCAGCCTCTCCCTCATAGCTGAATCTGGGCTGAGTTTCCTGTATTAAACTATTTCTCTAAGAACTTACCCAAGGCAGAGGTGTAACTAACTATTTCAGCACCCTGCACCGAGACACCTGAGTGTATAGCAGGGAGGTGCCAAGCTGCTGCCACTGAGTGAGCAATTGGGCTGCAATTCTGGAGCCCCCTTTAAATCAGAACCCAGGGCTGCTGTCCTACTCACCTTGCCCTAGTTACGTTCCTGACTTGAGGTCATTATATTATTCTCTTTCTCTGTTTTGATGAGACATGAAGACATGAAATAACTATTTGTAAACATGGAAGCACAATCAAATTTCTACTCCTTTTGGATTCATCTTTGCAGAGTCATTAGCAGTTGATATAAGCAGTTGATATAAGCTAATGGATCTTTCAAACTGCCAATTAGAGGCCCAAAAATTTATTGGCAGCTTAGTGGCTTACACTGTTCAGTCCAGTTTCACCTTCATCCAACGTCAAAGGGATTTATGCCCGCCCAGGAGGGGTGTGCGAAGTGGACCATATTCGATGCAGATTTCGCCCGGTTCGGGGGACAGTGATTCAATTAGTTAATTCAGATCACTGTCCCGATTCGATTCAACCAAATCCAAATCTGAAAATTCGATTCTGATTCAGAGAATAAGTGATTGGGCCATAGATACAGCTTTATATGTTTTTTCTACATACTTCGAGGTACCAGGCATGGCTCGTGAACACTGAGATGGTGGGGCAGCTGGAGCGTCCCACAGGAATGCGGGGGGGAGGGGCGGGGACCCATGTGCTGCACGGTGGACCCCTCCCTGCACCTCCTGGCTTGGTGATCAGCCACGGGGGGACCCCGGGTGTCCCCCCAGACCCAGAGGGCACCAGTCACTGAGCCGGGGGGCAATGGGAGTGAGCTTCCTTGTGTTTCTTCGTAGGGAACCAATATGATTCTTCAAGAGACAGCAGCCTTGCAATCTGCTCCAAATTATGGACCCTAATGATGTTAGAATAACATCTCTTAATGTTTCTCTGGCTGATTTATCAAACTCAGATATTTTAAAGGTGGAAAATAGGCCTTTTCTAAAGGAAAAACATGATGATACCATAAATGATTCTCAATATTTCTTCCATTTATTTCTGAAAAGTGTCCTGGGAACGTTTAGTTTCACCTAGGTAAGTTTTGCAAGTTCATGTATTTTAAAGTGTTTTCCAAATTTTACTTTGCTTTTATTCTTGCTTGGGGTGGTTTTTTTTATCACTGCTTGTCAATATTTTGTTCCTTTAATATGAGATTTCACAGTCTCCCTATATGCAGTTATTGATATTTTTTCTATAAATTCAACCTCAGTTTCCATCTTATCAAATACATCCTTTAGACTATCCATTTTCCAGTAATGCTTCTCTTCATCTGCAGTGTTGATTTACATAAAGTTGGCAGGTGAGCCTTCCCTTCACTTTCATAAAGGCAATGCCAAGTCCATTAGACATTTCTTCCTGTCGTACTGGTGATAAACAGACTGGTCATAGAATCATAGAGAAGTGGGGCTAGAAGGGACCTCCAGAGGTCATCTAGTCCAACTCCCTGCCTGAGGCAGCATCATCCCTAGCCAAACCATCCCATGCAACCATAAAATAAACTAACATCCTAACTTGCTACAGGTAAAGCGGGGGGAGGGGGGAATGGGGGGAGGGAAAGCAGGGGCAACATAGCAGCTAACATCCTGCTTCTATAAAATGTTGTCAATATACACTCAAGAGGTCCTGGGTAGAGGGCCATGTCCCACCCCCTACCCCCAAAGGAAGAAAAAACCTCCACAGTCCATACCAATCTGATCATGGGGTAAAATGCCTTCCTGACCCCAGATATGGCAATTGGTCTGACCCTGAGTGGAGAGGCAAGACCATCTGGCCAGAAGCCTCCAGTTTTGGTTGGTCCCGGCAGCCGAATCAGCACACCCTAGTCAAAGTTCCCAGCCTTGGCTGTAGCTAACACCCAATACCTCTGGGAAGGCTTATAAACACCATGACACATATAACAGAAAAAATGGCGAGGGTGGTACGGAGGGAGGAGAAATGAGCAAAACCCAGAAGCATGGGAAATACTCTATGACCAGTCTGTTTATCACCAGTATGACAGACAGAGCCAAAAATGGAGAGGGTCTGGCTCAAATTGCCCCCTTTCTCTGTAAGTCCCAGCTCAGACCCACTTCTGTCTTCTTTCTAATACAGTTGCTTCTCGTGGCTTGGCCACTGTTAGCTGGCCCTCATGAAAACTCTCCCACAAATCCTTCTGGTTTCATGTGCTCCTCCATGATATGGGCTTTCTGGGTCCTCAGTTCTTATCCATGCCTCTGCATGGATCCTGCAGCGTCCCTTTGATGCTCTGACTCCTTTTCCCCCTCTCTGGAGGATCTGTGTCCTGGCCAGCTGTGTCCTGAGCCTCTTGACATGCATGTATGGAAGAAAGCAGGGATCATGCATCATGTCCTATCATGCCCTTGATGTAATAATACATTATATTATGCCTGAGTGAACATTCCTGTGATTTATCATATACAAAGCTAGCACAATTAATCATTTTTTTCAACTATGTATATTGATTCCAATCAAAGAATGGATTAAAATTCAAAATGTTCAGGAGAAAACAAAAATATGCAAATGACAGCCGCTTAAATGCCAGTTCACAAGTTGTAAAGAAGCTGACAGTTCTGAATCTGGGCTTTAAAATGAGAAAGATTAAGCTAAAATTCCATGTGAGAGTCAAGATATCAACATTTAAGGCAGATGTTGGTAATGTTTTAAGCAGTGGAAACTGTTACAGCTGTTGGATGCTAAAGAACTCAAAAGTATACTGTTTTCGATGAGAAAAAAAGGACTACTATGTTTTTAGAAGCTAAATAATCTGCTCTAAATTAAATGCTGAGGAATGCATTAGCAGAATACTGCTTCACTGTGCTGGCAGACCCATTCTGTCTCATCTTTTGTGACTCATGTGGCACATCTACATGTGCAATTATTGTGACCCACAGAGGTCTTCAAAGCTGGTGGAACAGCACAAGCACAAACAGTTCACCAACTTCTCATCAAAATATGGGTTAACAAGGAAATTCCACCTGACTAAAAGAATGCCAACATTGTGCCCACCTTCAAGAAAGGGGACAAGTTAGTGTGTGAGAACTACTGAGGCACTGCCCTCTTCTCTGTTGCTGGGAAAATTCTTACTTGCATCCTTTTGAATTGCCACCTCCTCCCCCTTGCCAAAGATGTCCTTCCAGAATCCCAGTGTGGCTGTAGATCATCTTGGGGTACCACTGACATGATTTTTCTTGCATGACAGATCTAGGAGAAGTGTAGAGAGCAACATCAGGAGATGTTTATGGCATTCATTGACCTAACCAAGGCCTTTGATTCCATCAATCATGAAGCCTTCTGGAAGGTGTTGGCTAAGTTTGGTTATCCACTGAAGTTTATCAGTGTCCTCAGGCTACTCCATGACTAGGTCCCTAGTGAGAAAATTGTGATTTTTTTTGTAGAAAATTTGCAGCATGGGCATGGGTAAAGTATCATTTTTTCATGGAATATTCATGGAACTACCATTGATCTTGGCAAATGGGTCCCGCTAGTTCTGAGAATATTTCATGATAAATGATACTTTACCCATGCACTTGCTGCACGTGCGGCAGCCAGGCACACAATCTATAGGTGATAGAAGGGTGTGTATAATGGGGCTTAGCTCTCTGAAATGTGAGGCAGTGGTGGCAGCACAGAGGGCCTCAGGGCAGCCCAAGCACAGGCTCAGGGTGGCTGCGGGGTCAGGGGGAAGGGACACGCACAGACAAGCATGGAGTTGCAGCTGGGATCACAGCCCAGTGGCATGTGGAGCACTGCCCACCACAGCAGGTAAGTCTGTGAAGGGAAAAGGGTGTGTGTGGAGGGGTCACATCGAGGCCCCCACAGTGAGGGAGCGAGTGGGGCAGTGGCAGGAGCTAAGTTGAATGGGGCCCTGGAGTGGGTGGGTTGGTTGGAGCTTGGGCAGATTGTCCAGGGGCACAGGAGGCCTCCTGCCAATGTGCACACCCTGGGGGACACACGTGTCCCCTGGATTTGTGCATGGGGCAGAGGCAGGATGCTGCTGTGGGCTGGGCTTTGCAACCCACTGCTGTTGCCCCAAGAGTTGTGCAATGCCATGTGCCTGCTGCCACTGGGCGGGCAGGGGACAAGGTGCAGTGCAACCATGGCTGGAACTTGGTGTCATGCAGCTCCTGAGGCAGTGACAGTGGGGTGCAAAGCCCAGCATGTAGTGGCAGCCTGCTGCCCCCC
Organism: Alligator sinensis; assembly: GCF_000455745.1. Taxonomy (NCBI): domain Eukaryota; kingdom Metazoa; phylum Chordata; order Crocodylia; family Alligatoridae; genus Alligator; species Alligator sinensis. Next base: position 557,645 of record NW_005842515.1, on the reverse strand, counting down.
CCACAAACTGGGGGGGCATGTACCCCCTTGCCTCCCCTGGGGCGTGCACAGCAGCGAGAGTTTTCCCCCATCTGCACCCTTGCACTTGTCACCTGGGCTCTGAGCAATGCACCACCCACCCTGGGGCCCCATACACCCCAGCCCCTGCCTCTGTTCCACTCCCTCCCTCACTGTGGGGGCCTCAGATTGGGCCCCCTATACACTTTCCCTCTCCCTGCACCACTTCCCCTCCACAGAGTTACCTGCTGGGTGAGGAGGGGGAGTGTGTACACTCAGCCTCCCCCACAAATAATATTTTCTCTCTCCACCTATGGCACATTGCCCATCTCCCTTACAGTCCCCAAGCACTGGCCCTCCAAATCTCCTCCCCCACTGCTCCCTGTACACTTACCTTTATCCTGACTGTCTGGGTGTGTGCTGGCTATGCCCCCAGCAGCCACTTGCAAGCTACAAAAGCACAGGTTTCCCCTTGCGGGCTGGAACGCTGCCAGCCTGCAAAGGGAAACTTGCACTTTTGCACTTTTCTGGCACAGGCTTGTGACCATTAAAAATCATGGTGTGGGGCTAATTTTGTGGTATCCATGCAGTCTCATGCAGTCTCATGATTTTTCTCAGGGCCCTATCCATGACAGGATGACCACCACGGTCCTTTGCATGAACCCTACAAATTGGGAAGTGCTGGCTGGTATTTGTGACTCATGTGGCACATGTATATATGCAATTAATGTGCCTGAATTTTCTGCATTAGGGCATGCATCTGCAATGTGTACCCACGTTGGGAGAAAACTGAGACTGACAGGAGCCGCCTAGTCCAGGGCTGCTCCTGCACTGCTCTGGCCCCCTGCTGCAGCCAGGGGGAGCTCCAGGCTCCCCTGAGTGCCAGCCCCAGGCTGGCAGAGGGCTCTGGGACTAGCCCTGGGCTAGCAGGGGGCACAGAGATCCAGCCTGGACTCTTGGGGGTGGGAGGAGCTGCCCCAGCTGTGGGGGCAGCTCCTTCCAGCCCCACAAACATCAGAACCAGCCCTGGGTCCCAGCAGGTGGGGGAAGTGTTCCCAGGTCTGAGGGCAGCTCTTTTTCAGCTACGTGGTGATCAGGGCCAGCCCTGAGCCCCGACATGTGGGAGGAGCTGTCTCAGCTCTAGGGGCAGCAGCCTCCGAGCCATGTGGAGGTTGGGGCTGGCCTTGAGCCCTGGGGTAGCGGGGGAGAGCTGTCCTGACTCTGGGGCAGCTCCCTCCCAGCCATATGGAGATCTCTGTGTGGCTAGGAGAGAGCTGCCCCTGGAGTCAGGGCAGCTTCCTCACCCCTGCCCCAACCCAGGACTGAGAGCTTAGCCAGGCATCAGTTGTGGACCCCGGCTGCCTGGGCTGACTGAGAACAATTTGCTCCGAGTCAGCATCTACAGCTTTGGTGCATTAGTTTAAAGCACCATTTTCTAGTACCTGTATCAGTAGGCACTTTAAATTAATCTACTGTACAGTAATTGTTGTGCAAGTGTAGATGGCGATGCTTCATCTAATGTGCTATAAAAAGCATTTGTGTAAACGCACCCACAAAGATTTAATTTATTTGTTACAAGTCTAGAGTTTTTAACCTTATTTTTTGTTGGGGTGCCACCAGTTAAAATGAAAGATAGTAGCCAAGAAATACCCTGATTAAAGCAAAGGCACATAGAAATCACTAACATTGGAACCAACCTTCTGCCTGCCTGAGTTCTTCAGACTCCGGGTTTTTTGTTTTTCCCCTATGCTCTTAGTATATTTTTTGTTTTAGCTTTCAAATATACTGGATCAAATTCAAAGACTCTGTGTTAATCCTCAAGACCCTGCAGGGGAAGTAGCCTAGGATGTCTCAGAGTACCTCAAGTGAAGATGACCTCCCTTGACAGCCATGTTCCACAGAAACTACAAGCCTGTCAACCTCAAGGATGAAGCTCACAGAAGCAGGAGCTAGGGCCTTCCTGGCAAAGGCAGAAGCTTTGGAATTCATTACCAGAGAAAAGAAAAATGACCATAAATCTTGCTGTCCTGAGATTGAAGCCTACAACTCACCTTTTTCAACTTAACTTTCCAAAGCTACTGTCAAAAATAACCAAGGGAAAGAGGGAAGAAAAAGGTAAAGAAAAGAAGGGAGAAAGGAAATAAATAAAAATAAAATATACTTGTTTAAGTAGGGAGAATTAATTCACTGACCTATTCTGAGTTTGATTATTAATATATTCTTGTGAGGTACTTAAAAACTACTGTGAAGTGTGTCATTATAAGAATCTGTACAGAACAGTGTAGATAGGTAAAAGCAGTAAGTTTCTGTGATCACAGTAGATATCCTGACTATGCAGTTAATCAGAAGTAGTGTTGATGGTGTATGAAATGCCAGCTACTTGACATTTGTTTATATATTTGACACATTAACATTAAATTATATTGAAATTGTCTAATAGCTTTAACCTAACTAAAAAGATCCAAATCAAATGTTTCATCAAGTGGCTAAGTGTCAGAAACATGCACACAAGACTGAAGAACAGAAATCTTGTGGGATTGTATTGTTTGTCAAAGCTTTGGCAAAGTCAACTGCCATTTACTCATTTTTTCTGTAGAAATGAATACATAATACTTTTGCATTTATGGTATTATTCTTTTAAATGGTTACTGCTTTTGCCAAGAAGCAGGTCTTTGATGTAAATGTCTATAGCCTTTAGAAATATGGCATTGGTTCTGATATAAATTAGAACTGCAAGGTACAGGTGAATATATGATAGAACTGAAGTATTCTTGCCAGAACCTGATTTTGTGCTTGGAATTATTTCTCTTTTATTCAAAACCAAGCGTAGCAAAATATGGCAATTTCGTTGTGGTGAGCTTCAAAAGTGCAATAACTTCCTTTTTGTTGTGCTCCCAAAGTTTCTCAATGACTGTTAAAAATATTCTGATAATTTGTGACTGCTCCTTCCACCTCCACCCTAACCACACTGCCCTTTGATTTTCTTGGTAGAACAGACCTACGTTTCTCTATGCCTCCTATGTTCTCTATTAGGCATCCAGTTGGCAATACCTGACACTGAGCAAAAAAGAAGCTGTCATAGATCTGTCTGTGTATCTGACTTAGGAGGGTGGGTGGACCTGCTAAAGATAAAACAGATATTTGTGTGAGTTCTCTTGGGAACGGCCCATGTAACAGATTCTGAGCAGCTCAGGGAATGCTTGTTTTCAACGCACAGAGCCTAAGTGCCACCTTGTGCTGTGATTTAAAGTCTAATGGCAAATAGACAATTTAAATTCTAATAACAGAATATTCTCATCTAAATTAGTACCAACTTTTGGAGTCAGCAGAAACATGCTACTGACTGTAAACTTGACGTTAATGTTTACCTAATTTACTCCAAGATCATGATCTTTAAGTCAGAATGTGTTTATTCTGTCAAATCATTACAAATATGCTTCTTACCTTAATAAGAACAAGTAAATAAATTCTTTCTTCATTATTTAGGTGTTCTCTATACCTAGTAATTCTCTTTGGAGGGCAATATCAATGCTAATACTGCATTAATAAAGATAAAGACATAAAATATAATGTTGCAATAAATATATCTTGCTAGACACAGGGACACTATTTTAACAGAAAATTGTCTCAAGACACTTTAATGCTTTCTATTGCTATGGTTGCAGAATTAGTAAGGGCACATTGCTAAGGGGACCTCTATTACATCCATTAATGAGATTTATAAGAACACTAATAGGTAAATCTAAAGCCCAACTCTATCAACAATAATGCAAATTAATGCAACTCCAACTCTTTACAATTCAAGATTATAAATATTCATGATTGTCCTCTATTCTCATAGGTAAAAGTATGTTTGGATGTATTTATATATACAATGTACATATGTTTATGCAAAGATAAAATAGATCCTATTATATGCATGTCCTGTTCCACAAAGACAGAAAATATATCAGCGCACTGTGCAAGGATTAAGCCATGTCACTTCCATGTCACTCCCCTTATTGATGATGTGTAGAATATACCCCAAAGTATTTGGGTATTGTGGTCGTGAAAGACTATTTCTGTTTCATTACCATGTTATTAAAATACACCCCCCCACACTTGTTTCACACAATGCTAATGCTGGCTTACATTCACAGGTTTCCTGGTACTGCTATAAATTTGGGTTTTTTTCAAATTAAACACATGAAAGTGAAATGTAGCCTAACCATGAAGAGACTGGAAAACAAAATGTTACAAAAGTAAACTATCCAAGTGGTTCTAGTAGTTACTATATTAGATATTTATGTATGTTACAGAGAGTATACATATATATTAATGTATACATAATAACTTGTTCTATCACTTGAGTTGTCTTGTTTTTGAATATCAATATCACAGTAATATCCAACTTATTTAATAACATAGTGCTCAAACCAGCTTCAGTGACTTATACTCACACATACTATTCCAGACTGCACGTGCATTTTGTATCAAATGCATACATTTACAAATTTGACTATAATTGATCAATATTGGGTACACCTTTTTTTTTTTTTTAGAGTATCACTCCCCCTGCCATAGGCATCTTTGTTCAATTTTATGTTATTTCAGGCCTTTTACTTTATTTTATATTTAACTTTGGCCATTTACATTTTTCACTCTCTTGGGAAGTTACTTATATGGCATAATGTATGGGGATAGGATTTTCAAGCACTGACCTAATTTCTGCTCCCACCAGAATTAGTAACTTTTTCCTTTCCAAATGAGCCAATGTCCTCTCCTCTTCATCATCAAACATATCTTTAATGCTGTGCTTCCTTTGTCATTTACAGACTTTGTCTGAATTAGGCTCTTATCTGATAATAGGCATCTGCTTGATAATTTTGCTACATGGTCTTTCATTTCTTCCTCTTTTCTCCTTTCCCCTCTCTACAATAACTCTGTTTTCATCTGCCATTTATCCTCCTGCACTATGCACTCCAAACTCTTCTGCTTTTGGCAAGGTCAGCACTAGAAATGTCTTCTGTTTGAACTCTTAATTCTCCTGAATGTTGCAAAGGATGGTAATTTGGCTCTTAGGATCAGCAGCTTTGCCTTGAGAATGCTTAGCAAGGTAACACAGCAGTACATATATGAATATTTCGTAAGATATTTAAAAAAAATAGATATTATTTTTTTGCACCACCCAGGAAGATATAAATGCTATATTTGCACCACCCAGGAAATGACATTTCAGTCCCTAAAAATTGCAATTAACAGTTTATCATAGCTCCTTCAAAAATCCCTTGAAATCTGAACAGAGCCTGATAGCAACATTCTGAACAGATAAAAGATACTGTTAAGACTGCCAGCCAATGGGAAATATTCCCTGACCATCTCCCAAACACATTAGATATCAGCTATGGTCTGAGCAAACTCAACAGTACAGAGAGATACATAAGGGAAATTATTGAAATAATTTCTGACAATCTTTGAAATGATGTGAGGGTCCTTTAAACTGTATACACCAGCAACACCAAATCAGGAAGGAGCAGGGGAAAAAAAAGTAATGAGATACAGCAAGAAAACCCACAATCAGCACCAGCTGTTGCCCAATTAAACTCAACAGTTCACAGGTGTTCACAGGAGAATACACAATATTGCCTAAGCCAATGTACCTTCCTAAATAACCCTTAGGAGAATAATGCAAAATTACTTTTATAGGGCTTTTTACATACTTTTTAAAGCTTTAACATTTTTTTGTGTGTCAGTAATAACAATTTTAAACATTTGACATCCCACTTGCAATTTATGACAACTTAGTTAAAACTGAAAATGTCAGACTTAATAGCTCAAGTGTACAGTCCATCATTTTCTTTTTGGTTCTTATCTTGTTTTGATTTTTCCCTAATGGACTTTAGTCTCTCTTCAAGTCTCAGTCCTGATTACAATCTCTCTAAGCAGACTTTATTCCTATTATTTAATATTTATATTATGGTAGTACCTAAATGCCACAATCAGCCTTGTGTCCAATGAGCTAAGTGTAACTTCTGCTTTCACCTACAAAAATATATTTCTCAGTTCATATCTGTATGTGCTTCTGACTCAAAGGGATACACTCTGATTTCAGAAACAGCAAAATCATAAACTGAATAAACTCTTAGTCCCCTGTGCATGGCCCGACTGACAGTCTAGCAAAGCAGTATAAAGAAATATAGAATTTTAATATCTTTAACTGGTATTATAAAGCTCTAGCAACAACAAGAAAAATCCAGACAAAACCCCCCTACAAGCTATCCTCTAACTCACTGAACTTTCCAGGGCTTTGTATGGTTCCTGCAGATGCAGACCGACGCACTTACAAAAATGTTGGGTATTATTCCAGTACCCCTTTGAAAATATAGGTTTTAAGATTAGGAGGCTTCTACTAGATCCACTGAACTGCTGATATGCAGCTGTACACTATTAAAAAAAAAAAGTCGATTATGGCACTAACTTGTGATTTGCACTCATTTATTAGTCAAAAAAGAGCCTTATAAAGTTTCTGTTGAATATTGGTTGTCAAAACAGAGAGGGAGGTATATTTATACTATAGCTGGAGTGTTGGGAGCTAAAGCACTGCACTGTAAATGAGATGCGTATGATGTCGGTACCTTAAAGATTACATATGAGATTCATGCTACAGAAAGCTCTCCAACTTGATCCAAGGGAAACTTGTACTATGTGCTTTGCCTACAATTTAATAATATTTTCCATGCTCATCCATAGTAATTACTTTTATCCAATGATCTCAGAACGAATTAATTCATACCACACCCCAGTGAGGTAGGGAAGCATTATTATATTTACTTGCTATTTTTTCCTATTAAAAATACCTTTTGTATTATCCAGAGTGCTAGACTTCTGGGGAGGGAGGTGGATTTTATTTTTATATTTCCAGTCTCTTATGACAGTGAATTTGTTACATTCCTAATAAGCTGTGATGGCTGAAAAATTAAAACAGAGCCTTCCTAGAAGTAGTTAGAGACGACTTTTAAATAACATTGACAGGAAGGAAAAAGTAATAATGAAACAAAATATGAAAAAATAGAACTAAATCTTGTAGGGGTCTGGTTCTTTTTAATATTTCTTTCTTTTTCTTTCTTTCTTTTTCTTCTTTTTTTTTTTAAGAAATGCCTTTTGAAGTCTTTCCATGCTGAGCTTCAGAAGGTTAGCCTAATGGTAGCTCAGTTTTTAGACAAGCTATTCAGTGAAAGTATTCATGTAATTCAAAACATTTCAAAAAATACAGTACTGGGTATTTAAAATCCTGGTGTGATACATGTAGAATACAGAGCGGTGAACAGCGGGCTAACAAAAAATGCAGCTTAACTGCAAAGGTGAAGGAATAACCTTCACAACTTAGGAGAAAATCATTGTGGCTTCTTGTCACTTTCTGGTTCTTTTTCCTCTCTCCTTCTGCCATGGTGGGATAATATAATTTCTGTACTCAGTTGAGAGAGAAATTTGGTCTATACTATGTGCATAGAACTATCATTCATATAAGCGGCAGGTGAAATCTAGTCCACAAACAGAAAGACAGACTACTTGGGATCTATGTAGGGGGAATACTGTCTATTTTGGGAGGTGGAATACAATGACCCCAACGCAATCTTGATGAGCAGCTGCTAAGTAAACCTACAAATGTAACTTCATGCTATAGCTGGAGACAGAAGCTGTTTCCTCTGTATTGGGGCACAGAATGCAGCAGATAGGTGCAAGGAGCATCAGCAGCTGTGTGTTTGTCTTCTGTCTGTGATGAATTAGCCCGTCTCGAGCTATTGTAAATGATGAGCTTCTATTATACATTCTAATAGCGCTTTTGTTTTTAACTGTTTTCCCCTCATACTTGTTATATGACACTGTTAATCCGCAATGGCTCTCCTCATTGCTGCAGGTTAGATGTAGTTTATTGCCAAGAAAGCAAGCATTCTGTTGCTTAAATTAACCATTAAAATATTGAGGGTTAGTGTTGTTTTGCAAGCTCAGTCTAATCCCCCAGTCTTTCGAGGTCTGTTTGTCACTACTTGTCATAGGGATGTTTATTATACACTTACTGTGAATTGTCTCTGTGTGTGCAGCATATGTTATGCCACAAAGATTCATCACCAGCAGGCAGGGAGTTAATTCCCTGCTCAACTATTTTGCAGGTGAAAGAGTGGGATGATGAATGAAGGCAGGGGCTTCACAAGTGCAATCAGGAGGAGTTAAACCAGGGAGCTCAGTAAACACAGCCCCTTGGTAGCCACATCAAGAATAGCTGGTGGGGAAGCAGTATCACACTCAGCAGTATTGTAGCTTGAGCTGGCCTTTTGGTTATATATTTCTGTCACTTCAACCTTTTTTCTGTTCTTTCTGTTTCAACATGTGAATATCAGAATTGTTCTTTTTCTGTTCGATAAAGGTGCCCTCCCTGTTGGGGTATACACTTTGGACTCTACCCAAACCCACTGAGGGCAGATCAGACTTTGGATCATGCCTTTGTGCTATATATACCCTGGTTTAAGGTGAGAATTTCCCCCTGTAAAGAGGGCCTGATCAAAGCTTGTCCACAATGGAAGTCCCACTTAAGACCTAAAGTCCTTGACCCAGGAGTGTTACACATAAGATGTGGTGTATGCTTCAAAAGGGCTTTGGAACATGTCTATGAACAACAGGTACCTGATTCCTTGCTCCCTGCAGCCTCTAAATCAAAATGGGATGTCTTCCTATAAGATGCTTTCTGGTTTGACAAAAAGCTAAGGACACAATGGAGGCATCAGTGGAAGAAATTTTATATTGCACAGTAGATAGGAAGTGATGATCATAACAATCTCTCCTGGCCTTAAAGTCTGTGAATTAACAATAATATACAAATGTTGGATTCACCTGAACAGAACATCTAATATGGTGGTCCCAAGGTACTGCCAAGTGCCTTCTCACAGTTTTGGGATTGACTTCTCTTCCTTGCAATCATTTCTTAGAAATCTAGGGAGAAAAATCATTTTATTCCCTGCTGTTCATTTCCTTTTCAATGCGGCACTCATTCAGTCTTTCCTTCTATTTCTTTGTTTGCATACAAGTGCACATAGAACAATCACACACACAAATAACATGTCATTTAATATGGTAGAATGCAATTACCGCAACTGTTATATTTGCCCTTGTTAATACAGTCGTAGAGAAAAACATTATTAGATTACAATGGAAAATGTGAAAAATGGGTGTGATTTGCGTTCAGCAGCTTTTTTTGCTCTTAGGAAACATGATGATCTAGTTGGTCCATTTAATTTGACATGCAGTCAAGGAGGGAACCTATCTTTTCTTTACCTGGAAGTCATGTAGGCATTGTTTTCCCAGATGCCATAATCTTTCACTTGGACTGCCATATGCAGTAGCCAGAGGCACGGAGTCAAGTGTTTCAGTCCACACGAGAGGTTGGTGAACTAGTGTAAAGCGGCTAACACAGCTGCCTATAAGGAGATAGGTGTCCTTCCTGATTCCCGATCTTAACTGTAGCATTTGGGTGCATGCAAGTGTTGGAATGGGCTGGTGAAAGTTAGACAGTTTAGATTAAGCCAGGGTTCAATCCCTGGCCCATAGGCCAAATCTAGCCTGTGGAGCTGTGGCGTTCAGCCCTCGGGACTCCCCATGGGTCAGGAGATTTGGTGGTGGGGCAGCAGCAGCAACTAATACTGTACGTCCACCCCTCCCCTGCTGCCAAATTCCCAAACTCTGTGCAGTGTATCAGAACCAGGCCATGTTGCCTCCCCTGCACCACCTCTGGGACAGAAAGGTTGGACACCACTGGGTTAAGTGGTTGAAAATCCTACTGATTGAAGAGGGAATAAGCATTACTTTGACCAGCTGCTTGCACTACAGACAGACTGTACTGTGGAGGGCATCTAGCCAGGGGGCCCCAGAGCATGCACTCTAGCATGTTTTGCAGAGTCCACAGTCTGCCTGGGGACCAGCAGTGCCATAGAGGAAACAGATATGGGCTGATTGGCTGATGGTCCAAGGAGCCCATGCACCTCTCCTAACAACACCTCTTCCCTCCCATCCTCTCAGCTCTTAAGCTATTAGATAGCAGACCTACTCTGGGGCTGTAAGCAGGGACCTGGTGATCCTGAGGATGCATCCCTGCTACCTGCTTTGGCCACATTTGGGAGACTTTGCCCATAGTGCTGCTCGTGCTCTGGCTGGGGGAAGCCATCCTACTGTGACCAAAACTCAGGCCTGTCAAGATCTGCTGGGGGAACTTCTCCCCTGCACAACATTTCAAAGCTGGCACCAGCAGCCTCATGACTCTATCTGTTCCACAGACAGTTCCTGTATCTGAAATGGGCTCTGAAGTGCCACACTCCCCACCCTGCCAGGTGCTGGCTTGAAGTGCCATGCAGTGGGGATGCCCCTGGTATGGCACTTTACATCCCTGCAGTTCCTCACACAGGGTTGGGGGCACAGGGCTCTTAAGTGCTGTATAGGACTCTCTCCTTCCCATTAACTTCTCTCCTCTGCAGGACTTGAGAGCCCTGAACATGCACTGGCTGGCTTGAAGTGCTGCAGAAGTGGATGCCCCACACCCAAGGCACTTCAAATCCAGCACCTGAAGATCCATTCATGAGACTGCAAGTACAGGCCTCGGAAATGCTATGTACTCCACTCATGAATCAGAGCTGGCACTTGCAGCCCTATGCATGGGGTAGCAGGTTTCATAGATTTCATAGACATTAGGGCTGGAAGGGACCTTTTAAGATCATCTGGTCCAGCCTCCTGCCAAAAGGGCAGGAAGTCAGCTGGGGTCAAACAATCCCAGCGAGATAAGTGTCCAAATGTTTCTTAGAAGTGTCCAGAGTAGGTGCTTGTCTGTTCCAGGCCTTGGGGGCTCAGACAGTAAAGAAGTTTTTCCTTATGTCTAGCCTAAAACGGTCTTGCAGGAATTTGTGACCATTGGACCTTGTCATCCCTTGGGGCACTCTGGTGAACAGACGTTCCCCCAGATCCTGATGCACACCCCAATGTACTTATAGGCTGCCACCAAGTCACCCCTGAGCCTGCGCTTCTCCAGGCTGAAAAGTCCCATAGCTCATAGCCTCTGTTCATAAGGCCTGTTCTCTTGCCCTCTGATCATGTGTGTGGCTCTCCTCTGGACTCTTTCAAGCTTCTCCACGTCCTTCCTGAATTGTGGAGCCCAGAATTCAATGCAGTACTCCAGCTGCAGCCTCAGGAAGGCCAAATATAGTGGGAGGATGACATCCTGGGTCTTGCCTGAGATGTATCAGTAGATGCAAGCCAGAGTTTTGTTTGCTTTGCTAGCTTGGTATCGCATTGGGTGCTTATGTTCATCTTGTGATCACACATGACCCCCAAGTCTTTTTTGCTCATGGTGCTAGCGAGTGTAGCATTGTCAAGTCTATAAATGTGATGCAGGTATAAATATAGTGGGAGGATGACATCCTGGGTCTTGCCTGAGATGTATCAGTAGATGCAAGCCAGAGTTTTGTTTGCTTTGCTAGCTTGGTATCGCATTGGGTGCTTATGTTCATCTTGTGATCACACATGACCCCCAAGTCTTTTTTGCTCATGGTGCTAGCGAGTGTAGCATTGTCAAGTCTATAAATGTGATGCAGGTATTTTTTTCCCCCCTGAGGTGGAGCACCTTGCATTTCTCCATATTGAATGTCAGGTTTTCATCTGCCTACCTTGCAAGCCTATTGTGGTCGGCCTGGATCACCAGCCTATCCTCAAGTGTGCATACTCTTCCCCAAAGTTTGGTGTCATCAGTGAACTTAGCCAGTCCACTTCTGACACCAGTGTCCAGATTGCCTATAAAGACATTAAAGAGTACAGGTCCAAGAATGGAGCCTTGGGGGACATCACTAGTCACCTTATATCATGTTGATTTGGTTCTGTGAGCTACTACTCCCTGGGTCCAACCTTGGAGTCAGTTCCCCAGCTCTTAGACTGTGGAGTAGTTGAGGCTGCAGTTGCCCAATTTTTCCATGAGGACATCATGCGACACCAGGTCAAAGGCTTTCTTAAAATCCAAATATATGATATTAACCTCTTCCTTTTTGTCCACGTGATAGGTCACCTGGTCATAGACGGAAATGAGATTGGCCAGGCAAGACCTACCCGCAACAAACCTGTGCTGGCTATCACTCAGAATGTTCCCTTCTGTTAGACTGTCAAGAATGCTTTCTATGATAATTTTTTCCAAGATGTTCCCAGGGATTGAGGTCAAATTGATTGGCCTGTAGTTTCCTGGGTATTCTTTCTTCCCTTTCTTGAAGATAGGCACTGTGGCAGAATGCCATCTCTGTCTCGCCCCAAACTCTGCTATGAGGTGGATGACCAATTCGACAATTTGGTTACCATGGTCACTCCAGAGGGCAGACACCCCAGCCCTATCAGCTTCAGGTCATCCTGAATTGTAACCTGAGTGGGATACATTCCTGAGGGAGGGGGAAACCTGCTCCCTCTGCCTACATGACTGGCCTCACACACTTGGGTTGCGGCTTAAACTCCCTATTGTTCTGAGCAATGTCATCATGATTGTGAGGGGGCTAGAGACCCTGCCAGTCTACCTAGAAGGGGGTTGGCCAGATGTGAGGCACCCCCAGAGAGGCACTCAGAGCCTGGAATGTGGCTGGGCACCGTGAGGTGGGTGGCTCAAGGCAGGGGCGTCCCCTACTGGCCCACCACAGGCACCACATTGGACCTCTTCCAATCTTCAGGTACTTCTCCCGAGCACCACAAGTTCTCCAATATCTTTGCCAGTGGCTGTGCTATGAGATCTGCCAGTTCCTTTAGCACTCTTGGGTGCAATCTATGTGGGCCAGCTGATTTGTGGGGGTCCAGCTTCTCAAGATACTCCCTCACAAGATCCACGCCAATGGTGGGCATATATTCATCCTCACCCTTGTCATCCCTCATCATGTTAGGCAGGGTGGTTCCTTTGGGCTGGTGAAAAACTGATGCAAAGTAATCATTCAGCAGATTGGCTTTTTCCTGGGTGTTGGTAGTCAGCAGCCCCAACTGGTTTAACAGGAGTCCAATGTTGCCCTTGTGTTTCTTTCAACTCCCCACATATCTGAAGAAGGACTTTTTATTGTCCTTGATTAGTGTAACCAGCTGGAATTCAGTTGCAGCCTTGGCTTTCCCAGTTCGCTCCCTGCAGGTGCAGACCAGTGCAGAATACTCCCCCTTAGTGGTGTTTCCCATCTCCCATCCTTTGTAAACCTCTTTTTAGTTGCAGGAGGTCCATGAGTTTCCTGTTGAGCCAAGGGGGTTGTTGAGTCCTTTTACCACCTTTCCTGTGGGTTGGGATGGACTCCCCTTGTGCTTCTAGGATTACTTCCTTAAGGTGCAGGGCTCTCTTGAGGAATTTTTCTCCCTCATGGCACTAAAATTCCAGGGTCCAAAGCCCCCCCTCCCCCCCCACCCCAGAAACAGAGAGAACAGGGAGCAAGGCCACCACTTGTTTCCTAAGCCAGGCAGTCCCTGGTCTCAGGAACAGGTGGGGAGCATTACCTTCTGCTCCCTTCCAGGCCAGTTCTGGGGTGAACTGGTAAAACCCCTACCCCCTCCTCACACTGGAGACTCTAGTCTGAGGAGTGGGTGGCAGCAGCTTTCCCACCCTGGTTCCCAGTCCCCTCTGCCCCGCTGTCAGCTGTACCACTCATGGGCTGTGTAGAGATGCTGACTTGGGGAAGGGTTTGATTTGTGAGTCAGCCAGTGTCATTGAGTCCGGCTGAGTTGAGGAGTGTCCTCCTGGAGGGGAGACGGGAGGTGTGGAGTGATGGAGTCTGGGATGCCACAGGACAGCGGTGGAGCTTCTATTGATAGGAGAACTATACAATTGTTAGTAAAACTCATCTAACAGCCATTGTACTAGACCTAAACCTCATTGGACTTTGTTTAACTTTCCATCACACCTGCCATTTTTAGACAAGGCTAAGCATTGTGAACACTTAGTACACTGAGCATTTCTACCTGGCTAAAAATGACTTAATCAATAGAAATGTAATGCTTGTATGCACCCTCTGATGATGTCACAGACTAGTGGATTTTCAGCACAGGTTTTTAGAACTATGAATTTAAATTGAATAAGTAAGTCTTCTTACTTTTCAATAGTGAGGTTTCCACAGGGGCAGAACTCCTATATACTATAATGAGCGCATTTCCTGTGTTTGACTACAAATCTGGGCCCTTTCCAGTGAAAGATTTGTACCCTCTCTCTGGGCAGGTATTTCATTCATTTTCACCGATTTTTTTCAGTCTTTATCTTTTCTCTTTTTGTATGTTCACTGTGAAAATCTAAGGCACTAAAGAGCATATTAAGGCTCCTTTGCAAACAATGCTGTTTCTGCTCAGGATTGTCTATATTTTTAAGTAAACTTTCAGCTCCTGAGGTAAAATTCAGATTGGGTGTGTCTACCTGTTCATTAATGCGCAGCAGTTACTGTGCATTTAGTTTAGTACTTGCTTAATGAAGCACTAACTAAATGCACAGTAACTACAGTTACAGAGCAGTAGTGCTGGCGCATGGTATTTTTGTGATGCTTACTATGCTGGAGCCTAATAACACTGCGTTGTAGCATATTGGCATGGTTTTTGACCAGCATGCTACTGCACAGTGTTATTAGGCTACTGTGCAGTAAGCATGTCATGTAGACACACCCACTGGGGACTAGATTTTTCATAGCTTTCTGTAAACATATGCATGCTAAATTGCAAGCATATTTTGTGTTTTGGGGCAATGAAAAAATGGCTGGGATACTTGGCTGATGAGGAAAGGGTGAGGGAATTGGGCTTATTAAGTCTGGAAAAGAGAAGAGCAGGGAAGATTTAATAGCAGCCTTCAGCTATCTGAAAGGTGGTTACAAAGAGGATGGAACTAAACTATTCTCAGTGGTGGCAGATGGCAGAACAAGGAGCAATGATCTCAAGTTACAGCAAGGGAAGTTGAGTCTAGATATTAGGAAAAATTGTCATGAAGAGAGTAGCAAAGCACTGTGTGGAAGAGCTGAGCCCAAGAGATGGCTGTGAAGGTCCCTGGTGGCCATGTGACTTTTGCTGGGCTCTGTCCCTAATGTGGCCCCCCCTTAACTGCTCACCTGTCATGCCTTGTTATTGAAGTTAAATAAGGGAGGCTGCCCACGGGCCTTAGAAAGATCCTGTGTCCACTCAATTCATCCAGGTCCCTCCTGGACCCTGCTAGTGTCAAGCACCTTTTGTGCTAAGTAGGCCTGAAGAGCAATTTGTGTGGTTCCATTCCTCCCCTACACCACAACCCAAGCCTTGCAAGTGTTATAGTAACATTATTCCCTCTGTTGGGACCTCGGCTTCCTTGGCCTCTGCCCTTTTAATTTCACTATGCCTTTTAGCCTAGGCCCACTGTGTCAGACCTGGCTTTGAGGCACTAACTTCAATTTATCACATTCAATCACTGGGTCTCTGCCCCCACCCTCCTCCAATGACCCCCATGTGGCTGTGCCCCTTTGGCACTGGGCCACTATCTCATCATGCTCCTGCACCCTGCCCCTCTCCGTGCTCAACAAAAGCCTCAGGCCTTGAGTCTGCCCCTTGTGGGCACTAATGGGACCTCCATAACTACCCCTTTTAGTCCCAACCCAAACCATCAGCATAAACAGTAACACAAACCATAAGCCGTTGGGCTGTAACAAAAACACCAGCAGCAGAAACATCCCCTATCTACCAGTGGGTATACCTTCCTGAGATACATTTCCACTCTAATTTTCTATGATTCTGTGATTCTATATGAATTGCTGTGAACTCATGTACAAATGATCAATTACAGGGGATCCAGGTTGTAGCTGTATTGGTCTAGAGGGAAAAGGAATCAAAACTCAGGGCAGTTTATATGTATATATCTATACTGTGTATATATATACAGAGAGAAATATATATTCTCTCCCGAGCTCCAGCCAGGAGAGGGGCCATTTCTGCTGCAGAGCAGAGACCCCCACCCAGCTTAGAGAGCATGCTGGGGGAGTCTGCTTTTAATGTAAATCAGCAAGGGGTCTGGGACAGACATTGCATAAACTGGTTTGACGCAAATCCATTAAGTCTGATACTACACTCAACGAGGTTTATCTCAAACCAGTTTCAGCCATTTTCAAACCAGTTTAAGTGCACTGAACATCTGTTCTGTTACAGATTTAAACCAGTTTCTGTTCACTTAAACCAGTTTGTGTGTAATGTCTGTTCCTAGCCATAATGGGACTCTTTCTATGCAAAAGGTTAACGTGTGGAATTTTTCAATGCATGAAGGTTTCATAATTGCAAGAAAGAGAACAATAATGTTCTTCATCTGTCTTTTCATCTTTAGCATAAAAAGGAATCAGACTGCATCTATAAATTCATTATAATTTTCTGAGCTATATGTAACCTTTTCGTAATTATTATTTGTATTGTAAATGCTGCACTCAGAATGGGGAAAAAATGTTTCCAATGATTCTGTGAGGTACAGGGACAAAGTAACCATGCAGGATTCTGTAGTTTAACATCTTGTGTAGGATTTACTAACTGCCTTCATGGTCAGCATGGATTCCTTTACACAGAGGGACAGACTCTCACGGCTTTACTGATTCTTCTGGAGCTATGCTGCTAGCATACCCCTGCTGAAGATCCAGCCCTGAGATGGAAGTACGCCACACAGCATTTGGATGCGATTTCAAGCACCCCCATGCTTGGCTTTGTTCCGATCTAATGTTTTGGTTTGTGTCCATCTCTATTTAAAAATGTAAGCATGTGTTTTCAAAAAATGTAACTTGATTCTGATACTGTTTGCTATTTCCTAAAAAGTTCCTAAAATATATTTGTTTTTGTTTTTACTTCAATTCATTAGCAAAAAGAAGAAACAAAGGTGAAATCTTAGATCTTTTTTAGACAAGAGCAGCTTCCAGGAAGCACTTATAGACCTGACTGTAATTTAGAGAAAATGCTATAGATAATACTATGAGAATGCTTGCTTGCTCATTTCTGAGCCCTGCCAAAAGATACCAGCTAATAGCCCCCAGTCGGTTTTGCCTGAGCAAGTTTATTTTTATTACTAAACGTTTAAAATTGACACAATTGACTGTGGTTCAGTCAGACATTTATCTGGACTGCAGTGTGGGGGAGGGCTGCAAAGCCTCACACCAGAGGACAGGTTAGATAAATGTAAGCGAAGCACTAGAGCTCTCTGAAACGTTCGTAACAAAAACCTGGACACATATTGAACTCACCTTGACTGGAGATTTCTTACAGATTCAGCCCAGGTTCTCACAAAGATCCACTAAGGCTCACGATCACTTGAAGCAAGCCTGGACACAGTTTACAGCAAACCTTGGCTGATTTCTACTTTGAAATAGAGGCAGACCTGTGCTGCAAACAAATCTGCCTGATGAATTTCCTAAGCTTCATGTATATTCAAATCCAGGTTTTCGGTTGGCACATTTTATACTCAAGGACCAGCTGCAGATTTCAGAGATGATATTATAATTTTGCTGGGGGAGCAGGTAAGAATTTAGGTGAATCAAAATGGGAGGAAATCTTTGTTCAAACCCTGTGAAGCATAACCACATGGAGACTGCTATAAATTTACTATTTATAATCCTAGATTTTAGTGTTTTTTCTTTTTATGCATACCACAATTGCAATAAATAACAAATGGTATGAATTTTTTCAGATAACTTTGTTTAAAGAGAGATCAGGTAAAAGAAGAGAAAATATGCAAATGAAAAGGTCCCATTTTTATTTCCAAATTGTGAATTTCAAATTTTCAAGGCAATAAAAAAAAGAAATATTTCAACCAAATTTATTATATAGGTGTGCCAGTAGATCAGATGATGCTGGGTCAAACATTGGCAGACTCTTTTTATTACTCATTTCACTATTAGAAAGTAGACTTTGCAGGGTTTTTTTAAAAATAATTCTTCATTTTTTCTTCTAAATAGGGTCCAATCCCTTTCTCATTCATTACTGGAAGGATTCACATGAGTCAAGACTACTCCTGTGAGTAAATGTATGATGAATTGAGCCTCACTTTGCTTTGTTTTATATACTATATTAAGAATAGTTATGAGGCTTTTCTTGTAATATTTTTATTATAGCATGAACTGCAATAGACTGAGAGTATGTTTAACTTAAGTTTGTAATCACATGTCTCTAAACAATACTTCAGCTCTGTAGGAAAATGAAAGCAAAGCATTGCAGTGTGCTTTTCAAAGATATTATATTCATAAAAATGGAAATTCGTGGCTAAATTTATACCCCTAACGATATTCTTTTTAAAGGGAAGTCTGTTGGATTAGGTGTCAATGGCTAGGGATGGACATTTACACATAAACGGTTTAAATGATCAGAAACTGGTTTAAACCTGTAAAAGAACAGATGTTTAGTGCACATAAAACAGTTTGAAAATGGCTGAAACTGGTTTGAGATAAACCTGGTTGAATGTAGTATCAGACTTAATGGATTTGTATCAAACCAGTTTATGCAATGTCTGTCCCAAACCCCTTCCTGGTTTAAATTAAACCAGAGTTCCCTAGCATCCCAGATGCTTTACAGTCCTGGGCTGGGTTGTCTGCTCCAGAGCAGGGCTGGCCCCGCCCCTCTACTTCCTAGCTGTAGCTCTAGAAGGGACTGCAGGCACAGCAGGGTTGACTTGGTTTGCCCTGAGCCCCACTCCCTCACCCCCACTCACTGCTCAAGCAGGGATTCCCACCCTCCCCTCCCACAGCATGGACACGTAGGCAGCATGTGGTATGCTAGCTAATGCTGAGAGGTGTCTGTGTATAGTAGACAGGACAAAGGCAGACAGGACAGTGTATGCTTAAGGCTTTTTGGAGCGAATCAACAGGTCAGCGGGTTACATCCCTCCTCTCCTTCCTTGGAAAGGGGTTTTAAGAAGAGCTTGAACTCATGTGGGAGGCTTTTGTCTTCTTGATAGGGTGCTAAACACTGTGTTATCAACTGCTTGCTGGCTCCCTCCCTGGTCAGGACCAGCAAGGGGGAAGGAACCCCTCCCTAATCAGAGCGTCCTGCTGGGGCCTGACCATGTTCTCCTGCTTTCAGCTTAGCACTGTAGAAGGGAAGGGAGGGCTGCTTTAGCTCCCCCTGGCTGCTAGCCTGAGCCACTGTAGGCATATGCCCACATTTTGTCAGTCCAGAGGGAATGTCTGTACGCTTGCAAACTGGTTCAGCCTAGCCAGGTTAGACTAACCTTCAAAAATTGAATCAATTCAGGCTAAGGTTTTTTGAATGTCTGTCTCTAGCCAATGGCTCCATATTCACTTTGCCCTTTTGTGAACCTGTTAGTATGGCAGCACATATTCATTACACAGTGTCGCTATTTCTTGTACAGTGCAGGTGGGCTGGAGTGGGGTTGGGAGTGGTACACCCATGGCTTTGCACTTCAGTATGGTTTGGAAGGGAGCAAAGCCTAGTTAGTCCAACACATTTAGCAGTTCACACTGTGTGGGGTATAGATCTCTTTAGAGAACCTAGAAATATGGAGGGAAGAGTCACTTTGAGTCACAATTTTCTTAGGGCAGTACAGCAAATGTTTTCCTTTACTTATGGTCTGGTTGTCCATTACAGGCAGTTTTTGTACTCTTAATTGTCATATTTTGCAGTATATCTGAGGCCAGTTCTATTTATAGTTATAAAATCATTTGCCTGTTTATATTTTTTGTAAAGACAAATAAATAAAAGGATCAGCTATCTAGGGCTATGTACAACCCTGCCATAAATTATAAAAAACAAAAGTTAAGTGAATTTGTGTGTAGAAACCTCAGTCCTTCTTTGCAGTTTAGGTGTTCATGCATATGATAATTTAGGCTTTAAGCTGCAGAAAAGGAAAGTGCATTTGAAAATCAAAGGATTTGACCTTCTGGTTATGTCACTGGCATGAAATGCAGCTTATTTTAAAAAATGATTTTAAATCACTAGAGACACTGCTGCTGACTTTGCCAGAAAAGTGCTGTGCTAATTTGTCCCCTCAAAAGCTGCCCTTCCTGACGCCGAATGTGAAAAGAGAAGGGAGATGTGTGAAAAAAAATAAGAGCAAGGAAATGTGAGAGAAGGGGACATGGAAAGACAAAACGATGGTAAGTGAAAATATCTGAGCTTGAAGTTTATAGGGCCAAATTTTTAAAGAGCCTCCATTTTATTTTCCAGTGGGTTGCAGTGGCAACAACACTCAAAGTGTCCCGCTAAAGGTCTAGATCTCCCCTCACCCCAGCTGTAAATAGTGTCTGGCTGTGAAGTTAGCCACATCACCCCTTTGCGTGCTACTGGCATAGAGAAACTTGTTTGCTCATGGATTGCTATGCTCAGGGAAACCTTTTGTTTTCCTGTTTGCCTGAATATACTTTCATTAGCACAGTTACTGCATTTGGACATGTGTGAGAGTTGGGTAATTACTAGAGTCAAGTGAATTGGGTATATGTTAGTTAGTTTTTATAGGACACATACTGGGAAGAAAATATAGTTTTGTTTCTAATTTCTGGGTAAGTGCAAGGCATGGTCAATGCTATGCACATTATGTTAGTAAAACTTGCCTCCTCCCATAACAGTCTTGTGTGCATCCACAGTCTATTTGAGTCCTGCTGATGAAACATTCAGTTTCTGTGGGTCAGGTAAATCAATTACCCTGCTTGCATAAGTACTGTACTGGCACTAGTTCACCAGCACAATGCTTGTGTGGATGCTGCATTACCTGTATCTCTGCAAACACACCTCCAGAAACAAGAGCACAATGACACTAACTGTTTTGACAATGACTGTTTTGGTTGAATTTTAAATCCCTCTGTCCAAGGTCATAACAATTGTTTCCAGTGTTTTGGAAATCCCTCTCTTTTCCCAGTCTGCGTTTGTGAGCTCAAAGCTATAGCTGCATGTAAATCTTCTGATTTAGGAAAGAAATTATGGATTTTCAAGGAAGCTGGAGTATGACAAACAAGATTTCTGGTGCCAAGTAAATGGGGAAGTGGCAGTTTTACCAGCAAGAAGCCAACACTGCATGTGGTAATGTCCTCTAGGACTGCTATTTAATTATTTATTGTATAGAGGCAAATGACATACTTAGTGGGGTTCCTACTCCAAATCATCATGGACAGTGGACACTTCATGGTGTCTGGAAGAAAGCCTCCCACAATGGAGAGAAAGGCAGAAAGGATGCAGAGGCCACTAATAGCCAGGAGCTCTTTGAGGCTCAGTTGAACCCAGAGAGAGAACCTGCAGAGGAATGGAAGGGGATGACTAGTTATTTATCCACTGAAATACACCACATGACTTCTCTTTAGGGCCTTTGATGCTGCATGACTATTCCTCCTTCCTGCATGTCAAAATGGAGGCTGACTTTTTTCAGACAGGGAACAAAGGAATTCTCTTTTAAAGTAACTGGCTGATTTAAGAGCAGGCACTAGCTGTAATAGGGAAAAACAAAAAGAAAGGATCCTTCAAATAATCAAAACCCTTTCCCAAATGTATATAATAGCATGAGTCTCTGATGCATTTGAAGTAAAAATGTTTTTGTGTAGAAAACAAGTTCTAGTGAAATAAAAACCCCATGCAAATATAATTCAGTGTTTTCCAAACTGTGAAAAAGAAACAAATGCAAACTAATACCTAACCCCCTCCCCCCCTAAAAAAAATAGGCAGTGTCTCCTTATGCCTGAAGAAGGGTGATTGTGCCTGAAAGCTTGCAAAGACCTTTGTTACAACTACTCAGTTGGTCTAATAATAGATGTCACATCTACCCAAAGAAGCTTGCCAACCAACACTTAGGCATTCAAATTAAACCTGTAAAAATATACACAAGAAGACCTTCAGGCAGTCCTCTGACTGGATACTCGGACTAGATGTAAATTTATTGGATCCAGGCTTTCTGTCTGCTGTACTTGGATGCAGGAAAGAGGCAGAAACTGTTGTTGGCTCGAGGGGTGGCTTAGATTGGTTCACAGAGCTAACCAGTGACCACAGTTCTTCTCTGATTGAGGAACTTTTTGTTCGTCTTGACCCAGACGTCATTTTTGTCCCCTGACACTCTGTTGAAATTCTCCTTGATCATATTTCTCAAAGAATAGCTTTAGTTCCCTCTCAACTGTGAGAAACCTTCAGTACATCTCTGCAATAAGCACTGAGAGTGACATCCCATCACCGCAACAGCATATGGGCCCAGACAACTTTGAGGTACCTTAGGTAGCTACCTTCTCTGGTCTTTGGCATCCATATGTGAGAAATTAATGTAGGATGCCAAGTTCTGTTTTAATAAGCTCAGCAGCATTTACACTTTATGCTTGTCTGGCATGCCCTTGCATGGCTAACTGGTTTGAAACGTATCCCAATATACTCATCAGCATCGGTGGAATCCTTAAGGGTAACCCTCTCCAAATCTTCTATAAAACTAACCATGATAAGAAGGAAAAATAAATGAATAAAGAAATGTAAGTTCCCAGAACTACTTCAGAGTTCGAAGTCCAGAGCCCATAAAATCAGAGAATTCAGGAAACAAATGCTAGAGCAGAGGCAAGAGGACAGACTGATGCATCAAGCAAATACACTCCTATTTGTCAAAATATTGTGGAACACCCAAGGGCCTATAAATCAGCAGTCAATTAACTGCGTGGGCCATTTTGTTGCCCTGGATCCTGCAGCATGGGCTCCTTTCAATGTACTAGTTTGCTGGGCAGCATATTGCTTCTACTGGACATTAAGGAGAATAATAATAGGTGTATTTGCAGTGACTTTTGATGCAGCAGAGTGTTTATCCCACTTTGCATTTCTTTTGGTGTGTGTTTATTACTGAACAGCAACATTTTCTTTTTGTGAAAATTGATTCCTTTTTCTCTGAGTTAAAATACACTGACTTTCACTCAGTGCCCACATCCTTGACTGCTCCACAATTTTCTGATTTTTGGTTGCTGTGATCATGGTTGCTGTTTTGCAAATACAGGAAAAGCAGCCCTGTATCTAAAATACTTATGACAGTTCTGCTGATCTGTTCAGCAATCAAGCTTCTGGCAATGAGAGGGAGCACTGGCCTGAGAAAGAGCAGATTGTGTGAGGTTTTTGATATTTTTGAAAGCAAGCATGAAAGCGTAGAATATGGGATGGAACAAAAGGAATTGTGGGAACCTGACCTGAAACTCCTACTCTCTCTCAAGGAGAATACTAGTATCCCACAATGCATTGCAAAAATCCCCCCAAATTAGTGTACAAGACAATGCATTTGTGACATTGGTAGTCCATTCACAGTATATCTTTTGCTGATAAAGCCTGTCACTGAAAGAAAGTGCTGTACCAGCAAAAGCAGCAAAATGTGAATGCATTTTGCCTTTATGCTGGCAGAAACTTTACAGGTAACATTTTCTAGCATAAAATGGTTTATGTCGCAGAATCAATCTTCTACTGAGAAGTTTATCTTCAAATTAGGGTTTAAGCAGGACTTATACTTTGCCTAAACTAGAGAGTTGTACTGCTTTGACTATAGTTACATGCTAATGTTACAGCTGTGCAATCCCCATAGAGTGCACAAAGTAAAACTAAGTTAGACATGTATAAATGTGCTTTATACTAAATCATTATTCCACTATAGGAGGAAAAATAGCTACACACTGAAGCTTTTACTGCTCAAGTTTGATGAAAAAAACACATCTAACTAAAATACAGTAAAATTTTGTGTGTAGACCTGGGATTAAGTAGAGCATATGCTTGGTGCTGCCCTATCTCAGGTTCTTGAATGCTGCCTAATATTTCTTCAACATTCATTGTTTTCCTTTAAATAGCCTTGTTGTGAAGATTTGGGGACTCCACCTGCATACCACCAAGGAATTCGAGTTGATGTTATCAACTCTGAAAACTGATGCACAAAATACTTTTGTGTGTCTACCTTTTCTTGACAAGGCTTCCTGAACCAGATTAGGGGCAATGGAAAGTACTTAACTGAAATAATTGTGTTTAGATCAACAGTGCTTAAAACTGCTAATGGGGTGGGCTGGTGCTGGGAGAACTACAGGCAGTCCTCAGACTTGTGACACAATTGGTTCCTGAAAACCGTCTTAAGTCTAAACGTTGTAACTCGGAACCGATTTTCCCATAGGAAACAAAGTTATAAATGGGGGATTGGTTCCTTAATCAAGGCCTGATACCCTATTTTCACCAAAAATAACCCAGAATTTTGTACTCAATCAATTATAGATGAGTAATATAGCTACATTAATGTATTGATATTGTAAATAGCAATCCTATTGATTTGGAACAGGGGCGGGAAATTATTTTGGGCGGAGGCCCACTTACCAAGTTGTGGCAAACTGTCAAGGGCTGCATGGGTAGCCCTGCCCCTTGACAGGTGACCTGCACCCTGGTCACCATCTTGGGACCAATGTCCCAATGTCTTGGGACCAATGTCCCAGGGCCAGCACTGGTGGGGCCCAAAGCAGGGTACAGGCTGGCAGGGGTCTGTGGAGCTGGGCTGCACTGCACCAGCAGGGAGAGGGAGGAGCTGGCCCGGCTCCATAGAGCCCCTGCTAGCTGGGAACCTGTACCCCTGCTGCCCTAGCCTCTCCCCCGGCTGCCCTGTTCTGGGCCCTGCTGGCTCTGGCCCTGGGACACGGGTGCGGGCCCTGCTCCCGCACCCGCTCACTCCCAGTGCCCCACCAGCCCCGTGGTACAGGCAGGGGACAGCGTGCGGCACCCCCCCTCCCCCCGCTTGCTGGCAGGGAAGGAGCTGGTTCTGAGTGTGTGGGAAAAGTGGCCCCTCCCCCACCATGTGCCCAGAGCTCCCTGCTACAGCTGCTCGCAGCCCACATGGGGCTGTCCTGAGCAGGCACAGGCAGCCCCACATGGGCTGCGAGCAGCTGCAGCATGGGGTGCCAACCATGGGGCAGGCAAGGGGTCGCTTTTCCCCCATGCCCAGCACCAGCTTCTAACCCAGCCCCGTTGCCAGCCTTGGCCCCATGCCGGCTCCAGGCTTGCCTGTCAGGGTTGTGATGCAGTGGCAGCAGCTGCAGCACCCCTGTTTACCACGCAGGGCAGTGTATGCTGCTGCTGCCTGCCTGGAGCTTGTGCGCTTAGCGTGGCAAGCCTGGGGGGGCCGTACCTGCTGCTGCCATGGTGCAGCCCTGATGGGCAAACCTGGAGCTGGCACGGGGCTGGGTTACAAGCTGGTGCTGAGTGTGGGGGAAAAGTGGCCCCTTGCCAGCCCCATAGCCGGTGCACCATGCTGCAGCCATTCGCAGCCCCATGGGGCTGCCTGTGCCTGCTCAGGAGAGCCCTGCATGGGCTGCAAGTGGCTGCAGCAGGGAGCTCTGGGCACGGGGTGGAGGAGGGGCCGTTTTTCCCCTACGCTCAGCACCAGCTAGTCCTCTGCCCTTCCCCCCCCTTATGTGAGTTTCCAATGCTGGGGCAAACACATGGTCCCAGGCCAGAAGCCCTTGCTGGGCCTTCCGGCTAGGAGGGCAGGGCCAGGCGTTCCCTACTGTTGCAGGAGCTCTCCAGGGCTTCCCCTGGGTCCTACTGCCCTTGGTTCCTGTCATCTTTGATAGGAACCAAGGACAGATGCATGTTAATTTTCTAAATTTTTTAGGGGCCCCGTGGGCCAGATAGAATGGCCTCATGGGCTGGATCCAGCACACAGGCTATATTTTGCCCACCTCTGATTTGGAAGGAGTTCTGTGAGGTGACTTTGCTGGATTTTTAGAAGGGCTCTTGGTTGGACTTTTTGAAGGGTTCTTGGCTGGAGTCTTCTCAGGAGTCTTGGCTGCAGGTTTTTCTGGAGACTGTGTCTGCTTTCTTAAAGAAAGTGTCCAAGGAAGTTTGGACAGATGTTCTCCAGGGAGATGGGCAATGCAGCGAACTTGTTTGCTGGTGTGGCGTCACATCGGATCAAGTGTTGTAAAGTCAAAACTGACGTAAGAAAGTTGAAACAGGGTGACAATTTATAAACACTTTAAGTGTGAAACATTGTAATTGCGAAATTTTGTAAGTCGAAACATTATAAGTTGAGGACTGCCTGTACTTTCCTTTCAACTCATCCTTAGGAAGCATCTGGGGGAGTGGAAATTCCCCAAATGCAACAAAGGAACAGAAGGAAAAAGGAGGTTTTTAGAACTATTCATGTGGGGAAGTCAGAGAGAGAGATCCAAGAAGCTTTGGGAAGGAGAGGGAAAGACCAGGACGTGGCTTAGCTGTGGCACTTACCAAAGTAAGAATGGGTAATGTAAGCCAGAATAATACCCTGGTTTTGGGCCATCCCAGAGGACCAGATCACTGCTCATAGAATGTTCCAGAATGTTGAGGAAACTGAGGCAGGGAATGCATTTGGGGTTTATTTTGTTCAGAGTTGTGTGTTTTCTTAACCCTAAGCAAATAGTAGTGCTCCTTTTCAACAGCTAAGTATATTGGGGGGGGGGGCTTGCCTCAGGACCTGGGAGAACAGTTGTTCACCAGGGCTCCCAAAGCGACAACAAGGTCTAATGGCCACAAACTTCTGGAAGGCCAATTTAGACTGAACATAAGGAAAAACTCCTTTACAATCCGTGTCCAGGGTGCAAGCACCTACTCTGGACTCCTTCAAAAGGCATTTGGATGCATATTTTGCTGGGATCATTTGACCACAGCAGAGTTCCTGCTTATGGCAGTGGGGCTGGACTCAATGATCTCACGAGGTCCCTTCCAGCCTCCAATATCTATGGATCTATAAGCTGTGCTGCTCTCGTCTGTGTGATGGCTTAGCTCCTATCAAGTGCCTCTGAAGAGAGAACATCCTCACATCTGGAGTTCGGGGAGGAGATATATAGAGAAGAGAAGGGTGTTTAGCTGGTATAAGCTTTGTCCTAGGGCACAGGCAGGAGACATGCACTTTTCAGCTCATAAAATGGGGGTGCGAAACAGAGAGCACGCAGAGAAGATGCTTAGATGCCTGCAAGCACCAAGCTTGCCAGGAGTCTGTTCAAACATGGGACGTTTAAGCATATTTGGAACTAAAACAGTGGTTTGAGTGTCTAAAAGGGGAGGGGATGGGCATAATAAGAATTGCATCACCATGCCACTGGGTTCATTAGCTGGAATATTTATGGAAAATGACCATCAGTATAGTGCAAAGGTAGCCAAAGACAATCCATTTATTTTCATTTGGGCAAACATTTTTGGCTATATCTTGAGGTATTTACCCAGATCTTGTAATTACAGTTCTAATTACCAGACTTGCGAGTAGAAATGACTCTTTGAATCTTCAAACACATAAATGTCTCCTCTAAACAGGTATATATGAAGATTTTTATATACATAAAAGTGAGGGCCAAAAGGTTTATGACGCACATAGAGGAAGTATTTTTAGACAGTTCTACTGAGTATATGTACTATGTTATTTTCACAGGTGTGCTCTATCTGTCTCTCTCTCCCTTTATCTAAATATACTGGATATGAGGGCTATAAGTGCAGTATATTGCATGTAAGCTATAAAATTATAGAAATAATTGTTGAAGCTAAATATTTTATTTCCATTTCATAAGCAGTGAATCAATGTAACTTTTCTTCCACATGGAAAATGTAGCAGTTGCTGTTTAAAATACTATTTACTTTTTGCTTTATAGCTCTTTTTATATTTTTACTACATGTGCACATGATCTTACTTCACTTTTACCCATTTGAGAATAGATGTGGGTATTCAGAATGCAATCACCATTATATTTTTAGAGGCAAGAATATGGCCACTCCTTTTTCCAGTTTTGAATATGGGCATATGGTATTGTTTGTGGCCTTTTTATTTATTGTTTATATTTCCTATCCCATGCTTTATTGCAGTGATTCTCAATCAGGGTGCTGTGTCTTGAAATCCTTTCAAGAGGTCATGGGGTGCCATGCAATGTTAGCACTGTTTGGTGTGCAAACATGACGCACAAGACAAACTAAGAGATTTTGACTAGGAACCTATAGTATTAAAAAAATTCTGACCGTTTTCACTTTTGAGTTCTTTGTTACAGAATAATTTTTCTATAATATTTCTGTAGTAAAAAACGAGTGAAAACTAAGAGCTGGCATTTTCTGAGGTGTATCTCGAGTCTAATGAGGAGTGTTTTGAATGCAGTGAGTGGTGCCTTGAGCCTAAAAAGGTTGAGAATGACTGCTTTATTATAACTGATTCCAAGTCAGCTGCATCAGGAAAATTTTTGGCCAACTTGTGGGACAAAGGCCATATTCTGTTAGCCTAAAAAACAAAATAAATAATAATGATACCTTCTTCTTCCTTTCCTTATTCTCCTCAATCCAAAAGTCTAGAGACTGCCAGCTGCCATTTTCAAATGACCCATGTCTTTCACTAGTGGGTGCAGTCTATTTTCACTTAAATTCTAATTTTACTGGTTGGCTTGTACATTTTTATAATGCTGATTTGTCAGTGAAAGCAGCAAGGGAGAATCTGATCACGGCAGTTGGCAGTCCATGGGAGTAGACAGGGAGAGAAGCCAAGATGAAAAGATTTTACTTTTTAAGGTCAGCACCTTCATTTCAGAGCTGCAATAAGAATAATGTTTTTTGATTAGACTTAGAAGTTGATTTGTCTATTTATATTGCATTGACATTGTCAGAGATCAGTTGGCAACAACCAAAAAGATGCATTAAGTAGCATGGCTTAAGCAAATTGGAAGTTTTCAGTGAGTGTTGGCTGACCAAATTCCCAAATGAAACACAAAGTAAAATATCTAAACCTGAAAAGTAAAACCATTTAAAACTGTTACACTTTTGCCTATAGCTAGCCCTATAACTGATTCTTTAGTTACTCCCACCATGCTAGAACTGTTATTTATGGGATTTTAAGTGAGCCCTAATTACAGGCGCTTCATTCTCTTCCTAATATTGCTGTTAGCTCATATAATTTAGGTAAGAGCTTAGTTGCTTTGCTGGGAGTCTTTGGCATACAGCTTTCCATGTATTTCAGTATATATTGTCAGTTACTGATGCCAAATACATAGAGTAACACCACACAGTCCTAATGTGTGGACTCATTAGGTGCTCCATGCTTCGGTCCGCTCTCTATAGCAAAGGCAGACCCATTAAGAAATAATTCCTTCCTCCACAAGTTGTCCCATTGCTTTAAATGGGACAATTGGGGAAACACAGTATTGCTAAGCTTGGTTAAGGATAAACCTGAACTGTCTATAATGATTTCTTGTATTCTTTTGGGGAAATAAATCATTTTGGGAAAGAGGAGAAAAAGGGAGAAAAGTCAACCAAAATTGGAGACAGCAGATAGTAATATCAACTATAATGAGAAATGTTATATTTATATTTTAAAAGATATATTAGGAAACAATTAATTCCTATTAGTATTCTATAACAAAAATATAATACTTGAATAGCAGAAGATCCTACCCCAATGTGAAAAAATAGCAAATTTTCTTTTAGCTACTCTACTTTCTTGCATATAACATGTCCTCAACATGTTTTTACCTCCCTTCCTCTATCTCGCCTGTATAAAGCAGATGCATAACTCAATTTCCAATAAAACATTTAATCATTTATACAGCATTTAATGCAGGGTGAACCTAACTTTTTCCAGCCCACCGTGGGTCCCTCGATCCCACCTGGCCCAGGTGCCATCTAGCCCATGGTGTGTCCTGCCACCCCCGGGGGTGTAGTGGGACTGGGGTGGCTCTGCAGCTGGACTGCATTTCTAGGCAGCCCAGGTGGCAGTGGCTCCTTCTAGCTGCTGCCACCACTAACCCCAGCCCCATGGTACTGGTGGGACTCACACACACAGCTCTGACCCTGGCCCATCCTGTGACTGCTCTGGACTGAGCTCTGTCCACACTGAGCAGTGGCAGCAGCGATGGTGGCTGTGCAGAAGTTGCTGCTACATGTGGGAGAAAAGTGGCCTCCCCCTCACCTCTGCCAGGCCTTTCTTGTTGCAGCTACCTGGAGCCTGTGTCTGGGATGCCTTGTGGCTCCTCTCCACTGCCACTGCTGCCCTGCTGGGTGGCCTGAAGATGATGGTGGTAGAGAGGAGCTGCAGGGCAGCCTGGGTGCAGGCTCTGGGTGGCTGCAGCAAGAAGGTCCTGGCAGCAGAGAGAAGGCAGACACTTTCCCCTCATGCCCAGCAGCAGCTTCTGCCCAGTCACCACTACTGCAAGGGTGAGTGGTCCAGAGCAGATGAGGGGTGGGCCAGGGTTGGGACAGTGCATACGGGTTCTGGCTGGTCTGGAGCTGGTCCACTCTGGCCAGGGTGAGTCTGGAGTGGATGTGGGGCAGGCCAGGGGCAGGATTGGGGCTGTGTACTCACCTGCTGCTGGGTGCTGGTGGCAGTGGCAGGGAGGAGCCACAGGGTGCATGGGCTCTGGGCTGTTGTGGGGGTGGGGGTGCTGAGTGGCCCATAACAGATCCCCAGAACTGCCTATGTAGCCCGTGGGCCCAAATAATTGCCTGCCCGTGATCTAATGCAAACATCCTGAGATGGATCCATTCTTATGGTCCCAATTTTAAGAGTGAGGTGGTAGAGGGTTATTTGAAAATTGTAGGTCATCTTTATTATTTAAAACCAAATGTGTGCTGAGCTGATGCAGTGAAAATACCTTGACACTGAGTTTACCTATAGCATACTTTCGTGTAAAATTTGTAGGCCTAAAACAATGTTGGGTTTCAGCTAAGACTAGTTTCAACTAGCTATGGATTTATGAAATGATTGGGCAGCTTCATATAGCAAAGATACATAGTTTACTTAAAAGACAGTGGATTAACACTTAAACTACTATTCATGTATTTTTAAACAATCTTTAGTTAGCCACAAAAATCTGCTTTTGTAAACCTCATCATTTATCAGGGATTAAAAGAGCAATGTTTTGACAACATACTTGATTTACGTACAACTCATCATTTATGAATCAGTAATCTAAGTTGATGAATGCCTAAGTTTTCTGTTCCTGTTAAATGTATTTCAGCTGTTTACATTTTGGATAAAAGCTGCCTCTTACCATGCATTTTGGGGTTCTGTGTATTGGATGCACATTCTCCGGTCTCATCTAGGCCTCAGCAAAGTCAAAGATTTATAACATTTCAGCGCAATTTATTTTAAGTGCTAATCAATCAACACTGTATAGCTGACTTCTGAAACTGGCATCATATAAGATGTATTGGCTTCTCGTCCTAGTCCCTCAGGTTCTGTAAAGAGACAGAGCTGTTACAAGAATATGGGCCTGAGGATACATGCTCAAGTGGAAGCTTAATCTGCACCCTTTCTGCATTGGGTTGATATAGTATAACAAAATAAAGCATTGCTACAGAAAAAATTCCAGGGGAAAGTTGAAGTGTGCATTGTTACTTTTATAATAATGTGATGTTACTTCTCTGTAAGCATCATGTACTTTTAAGTCAGACTTCTAGAGGAAATTATGCACCTTTCAAGTTTCTGTTTACACAGAATTTTCATTTTTATTTGTGACAGTATCTCACAGCTATGTAAAGTAATACAGACAGCAAACGATTTTTCCAAATGGAACTGTGCCTTAGCAGCCACTCACAGAAAACCATTAGCAAATAGACTTTTTCAAAAATATTGAGCTGAGATTTTTCAGAGGTGACTTGTGATTTTTGGGTACCTCAAATTTTGGGAGCCTTGCTAAAGATGCCTGAAAGGTGCCTGGTTTAGAGGCCTATAGGTCTGTCTGAAAAATCAAGCTATACTGAAGTGTTTACAATTGGGAACTCAGACAGTGAAGCACCCAAAATCTTTAGTCTAATTTGTTTGTGTTATTTTCTATTACCTTTATTCTGTAGGGAAAAAATACATAGTGGTTACATTGTTTTATTTCATGAGCGTTAACTGCAAAATACATTAAAAATAATTTTTGTGCCTACTAATTAAATCAACTGCGTCTTAGCTGACCAATGGCTGCTGCATTGCTTAATACACTGTTTCACTTTAAAACTATTTTACTGTGACTCTAAACAGAGAGCTCAGTTTGAGACAACAATTTTTCTGAAAGAGCAAGATGCAGTTATTTCTATTACACTTAAAAGTACTCTAGTTTCCAATGCAAAAATAGAGCTTTTTGAAAAATTCTATATGACTTCTAGCTACCAGTATCCATGAAATCTGTTCCTTTCCAAAATCAACAATATCATCCGCAAAGGTTGATGCAGCAGGGATCCAATTTTATAGTGTCTATTTTCCCAGGGTGTTCATTTAGTTGCCCTGTTCTTTGCTAATGTTTCCTATAGAGTTCTCTGTGGTTTTCAATATCCTGCTGGCACTATTTCTTCATATATGGTATGGAGCATTTTATATACTAAACCATTTCCAAAAGATCAAATCAACTTGTTCAACATATCATAGTTGCTTGTGTGTTAGTGTGAGTGATGCATCTATTTTTTGTTATTTGAGAAACTACATAAGTATGAACTTTGGCTCTAAGCAACTTAAAGACTGTGGCAAGAAGCAATATGATGACTAGATAGAAGACATTTTAGAGAGCTGCCCTATATGTAATCATTTTTGCAGTTTCCTCTGTGATGAGAGGAATGAAAAAAACCCATCCCTGCATATTGTGAGTTGCAATATGATACAAGCAGGGCTCAAGGCTCTCCTTATTCTCTCCTAGCAAAGTCTATCATCCTCTGACATGTACTAAATGTAGGGTATACTCTCTCAATGGATGTCCTTGACAGCCAAGCAATTAGCATATTATAAGAAGGTTAGACTAATAGGAGTCAATAGAACAGGGATCTAGAGGATAGTATTGTGTCACTAGTTGGCATATGAGAGATAACAATAAAGTGAAGGTTCAGTCGCTAGTATATTAGAATTTTGTTTATTTCCCTAATCTCAGTTGTATTGATATAAATTCTGCACTTTAAGAATGGGAAAATATTTTCCAGATAAGACATTAATAATAGGAATATTCTAAATTATTGGATTTACAATATAAATGAAAAAGTATTATTTTTTAGGAATCCACATTTTTCCTGGCAACAATCCTGTTGCTTCACCAATACAATCATAGGATTCT
This sequence comes from Alligator sinensis, assembly GCF_000455745.1. NCBI lineage: Eukaryota > Metazoa > Chordata > Crocodylia > Alligatoridae > Alligator > Alligator sinensis. Next base: position 524,655 of record NW_005842515.1, on the reverse strand, counting down.
TAGAACATTTTTTCAAAATGTTGAATGAGTTTAATATTTAAAGTCAAACTAGATTTTAAATAAACAGCTACTGAACCCAGCTAGGTTGCTGTTGCTTTACTGTAATAAAGCAGAGTATATTTAAGTAATGTATTTGTGCATATGAAAGAAGGGGAGGAACAGCTTGTCAGTGTTAAATTAATTGAAAGGAAACATTAATTGAAATACATCTCCCACTCAACTGTGTTATAGTTTGTGATGGTCTCAACTTCCTCAGCTTTGCTAAAAACAGCCATGCCCAGCTCAAAAGGAAAATATGAAACAACAAAACATAAAAAATATAGAAAGGAAAAAATTCAAGAGGGTGAAAGAAAATCACTGGAGTAACCAAGTGATGAAAAGAGAGAGACAGTAAAATTAAAGTGAAGCAGGATACAGTATATTTAAACTTAAAAGAAGCAAAAGGCTAGGGAACTCAGACAACAAGCTTAGTACAGTTTTGGTAGTGGCAAAGGTGAATTACAAACGACTTGGCATTTGGGCTACGTACAGACAGTTAAAAAGACTGAGGCTGAATCAATTCAGTCCTTGCAGGTTAGTGCAAGATGCACAGATTAAATTGAAACAGAAGTGAGCAGACATTTACCTCTGATTCAGGAAATGCAGCCACAGGCCTACAGTGGCTCAGGCCAGAAGCTGTGGGGTTCTCTAACTGTGTGTTCACTTCCTATTC
>NW_005842515.1:497894-523483 GCF_000455745.1 Alligator sinensis | reverse complement strand
TTGCAGTCCAGAATTACAGCAGCAGGATGCTTCAGGGCTGCTCATTACTTCCTGTCCTGCTTCCAGGTGCCTCTGGAATTTGTAGTCCACAGTTGCAGCCAGCAAAAAGTTTGTGCAAGGGAAGGGTTGTTTAACCCGTATCATTGGCCCCAGACCCAAGCTAGGTTTGCCTGCTGTGGGGGCAGTCATTTCCCCTCCCCCCTCTCCCCCAGTAGACTGAGCTACATCCCCAACTGGTCTTGTCCTCCCCACCCCCTTGTCAGCCAACCTTCACTGCTCTAGCTAGGGGGCAGATGGACAGGGCCAGTGCAGCACAGCCCAGGGCTGGAAAGCATGCCGGGATGCTGGGGACTGTAATTTAACTTGAAACAGGAAGGGGTCTGGGACAGAAGTTTAATAAACTGGTTTGGCCCAAATCAGTTAAGGCTGATACTACATTCAACCAGGTTTATCTTAAACCAGTTTCAGCCATTTTGAAACTGGTTTACATGCACTGAGCTTCTGTTCTGTTACAGGTTTAAACCAGTTTCTGATGACTTAAAGTGGTTTATGTGTAAATTCTGTCCCTTGGTGTGTTCTTGCTCATGTGAGTAGGTCCATTGAGTAGGTCCAATAGGATTAATTAAATGCCAATAGGATGAGGCTCTTAGGCATGATACTGCATATTTAATGAGCAGATATGTTAAAGGATTTCAATGTTTTTAGGTAAAAAAAGGACATGGGAGTTGCCAAAGTAGTGATTCATCTTTTCCCAGTAACCTGTCCTGTACTGAATGAAGTCAGTACCAGCTACTTCAGAGGAAGATGCAAGAATTATTGTGGTGTACAGTTATGAGACAGCAGCCCTCCTTTCCCCAACCCTGGTGAGGGTATGGGGCACTTTGCACCTCCCACATAAGGCATGGTCCTTCCAGGGAAATTAGTTGGCTGTTTCCCTCCAAGCCCCACTTGCTGGAATGGATGAGCTACCTCAGCCCTGCTGCCCAGCCAAGCCTGGTGGAGGAGACTTTCTTATCTCTATTCTTTGCATTCAGTGTTCCAATAGGAGTCCAGTTTTAAAAAGCTAATGTTTAATTATTTGGATATACAGGACACAGTTTTAATAAACTGATTTACAGATTACTCAAGACTTCCTTTTTGCACTGTCTCTTTGAGTATTTTTCTGAGCTATTCTCAGGCATACATTCTTTCTAAGGGCAAACCTCAATTCTGATACTGGACCTTTGGATTAAAATATGCCTGTTTGCTTTTGTGTTCCACTGAGCTAATTCAAATAAACTTAACCCCTATTGGGGATTTTTGCTTATAAGGAATTAAGATGACCAGGACAAATTGTGCAGCCGTTCCAAAATAAGCCAGCACCTATTAATCATTTGGAGTACTGCTTGCAGTTGCTTCCATACATAAGCATAAAAAGGCAAAAAGCAAGAGTTACTGACCCAACATGCCATATTCTCTTGGAATCATCTTGTTTTGAGTTCCAGTGTACGTTCAGTGCTGCACTGCACTAGAACTGAAGATAATCCCTTTTCACAGGGGTCTTGTGATCTTTGGTTCCCAGTCATTAAAAGATAACGTGGAGTCATTGGGGCTTCCACTGCTTCTGCCAACATATTCTATTCCCAGAAAGTATAACTCTAGGCAGTTCTTTATGGTTCATTTCAAATCAACCCAGAAGGCTACATGCTGTTGAACCCATCTGAGTTCTCTCTGGCCAGAGTAGAGATTAACACATTAAATACCAGCTGGCATTAATACATAGGAAGAAGGAAAAACAGAGTCCTACATGATAACAATATTAAAATAACTCCATCGTTCTTCACAACATATCACTTTTACAGTATCCTTTTTCAAGCAGTAGGATCAAATTCCTAAATTACACTATTTTGGTTTATAGAATCTTTTATTCTGCCCAGACTGTAAACCTAGAACAACTTTACCTTCTTTAAACATAAATTAACCCTTTTTGTCATTCATGTGTAGGCTGCAAAGTGCAGTTGGACTCATCATATCTGAATAGTTGAAACCTATTATATACCACTGAGGTACCAGAAACAATGATGAACAAGTACAGGGTATCAAATGTGTGGCAAGTCTTTATGAAGGTATAGGTTTACAGTGGAAACAGACTGTAAATTCAAGCTCAGTTTTTAGCAAATGTTCACCCTCTGATAAGTTAATATGAAAGAATATAGGCTTTAAAACGAGGAATTTATTATATGTGAGTTAATAGCATCTATTTTGCTAAATGAAAGATCCTGAATAATAACCTAGAGCTACTTGAGTAGTGGCGGATTCTTTTACTAATCTACAGGTAATTGTCAACCTCCAAGAATATCATTGGTGGGCAGACCTGAGAGACTATGAAGGTCGCACAAGGCACAGGGTTTCATTTCCTGAAAAGGAAGTAGTGGTGGAGGTGACTTTTTTTTTCTTTTAGTAAAAGAATGCAAACGAAAAATGAAAACAGCACCAAAAAACTGAATGTTGGTTTTGGCCATAAAGTTAGCTCATTTCCTGTTTACATACTTATGGCTTTAGAAATCCTCAGCTACCAGCTTTCTAAATAAAAAAAACAGCTGAGGGCTATGTAGATTAATAAAAAAACTTAAATGGCCTGCTGGTGTTTTTTCCTTCTTCCACACTTCTGTAACTCTGGCCGCATATAGATTTTCATTTCTACCAGGAAGAATTTTGGAGAAATTCTTATGTGTAGAAAAATAGCCTTGGAGCTGGAGTATACAGGGACTCGGTTAGGGGCTCTGATCAGGCAGGCCAGCCAGAGACAAGTACTTCAGTAGCCACACCTGTAGTAAGTCTCAGCTGATGAATTTTGCCCCAGTTCAGGAGCAGTGAGCATCCCAATTGGCTGCTGGGAGTGCTGCCTATCTATTTAACATCAGCTGTGGCCTGAGTTTGCTAATGTACTAATATTTATCAAAATAGTGTCACAGCCCAGTGGCCTCAGTTGTATCCCACAGGAAAAAGAAAAGGTTGCGGAAATATTTGTTGTTAGATCCTCTAAAATAACTTGTCTTAAAATATTTGTAAAGTGGTACTTTTTATTTAAACATATTTGGTGCGATCAACAAATTTTGGCTAGGTACAGACAGGCATTTCGCTTTTACTGGTATAAGTGCTCAGAAGCCAGTCTATACCTATAACAGAACAGAAGTTGGCGCATGTAGACTAGTTAAAAAAATGACAGAAATTGGTCTAAGATAGACCTGGATCGATGTGCACTCAGACTCAATTGATTTAGACTGGTGCATTGAACCTCTGTACCAGTTCCTCTCTCAATTCAAGTTAGGTTGCTGTCTGTTCCTTTGCGGCACCCCACTAGCTCCTCCTTGCAGGAGGCACATTAATGCTCACCCTGCACTTAGCAGCTGTGGCCAAGCACCCAGCAGGCTCCGACCTTCAATTCTCCCAGACCCCTGCCCCCAGTCCTACATCTTGCCTGCTGCCAGCTGTCATCTCCAGGTAGGCAGTGAAGGGAAGGGAAAACAGGCCTCTGCTGCTTGGACCTGCCCCTGGCTCTCCCATACAGTCCCTGTCCCCAACCCCACCTCCTGCCTGCAGCCAGTTGTCAGCCACAGCCAGGCAGTAGGTGGGGAGGTTAGCTGTGCTCAGCAACCTCCGGCAGCCCAGAGAGCCTGTGGGGCCTGCTGGCAGGCATATGGGAGTGCCCCCAACCTGCTGGTCTCATCCAGTGCAGGCAGCCGACGTACACCCCCACATCAAAGGGCAAATGTGTTCTGTTCATTCCTGAACTAACCTATGCTGCTTACAGAAACTCGTGTAGGTTTAATCGATTCCACCTCGGGCTTTCTGAATGTCTGTACCTAGCCATACTCATGTTGGAAAACATGCATTAGCACTGGCCTCTTAACTCCTCATTATATGAACATACAAGAAAACACAGGATTCAAAGTAGGGCATGACAGACGTCTCATAGGCTGTGCAACTCACTGCACATTCACCTGTAAAATTAAATTGACATTCCATAGTACATTTCCTGTTAGACTATTATGAGTTAATCCTATAGAATCACATTATAATGTCAGTTTACAGGATTACTTCCAAACCAAAGTAATCCTTTAATATTAGTCTGTATTATTAATAGAGGAGCTTTAAACTTTTGACATATATGCTGTATAAAATGTGCAAATATAAGTACAGACATTTTTAATCAGCTTTATGTATTTTATGTTGGTAATGTTAAATGAAGTATGCGAAGTCTGTGTTTAGTCCTGTGAAGATATCCTGTTAGAGTCATCTGTCGATGGTACTAGGCAAATGTCATGCACTAAATTACACATATTACAGCAAAAAAGGATTACTGGATTTATTTTAAGTCATGCAGTCTTCTGTTAATATTTTACCTCAAAGATGCTGCATTAAGTTTGCAAATTCAAGTGTGTTTTACAGAAGAGGCTAAATTTATAGATTTTACAAATCTAGTACTTAGTTGTTTTTGTAATTTTATATTCAATGATCTAGAGATAATCTTAAAGCAGAATCTTAAAGCTACCAAAGCTTTCCTAGTAGAGATTAATTTAAGGTAAAACTTTGCCTCTTAAAGGAACCCAAAAGATGGGAAAGTTCAAATCTGGGCCTGAGCATTGAAGAATAAGCCTGTCCATGTTGTGGTTCCCAATATTCCTTGTTCTGAATACCTCGGCACTTTAGTGAAACTTTGACCCTGGTTGGTTGAAGTTTGTTTGGGATCCTATCTTTGTAATATGCAAACCCCAAACCTAACCCTTTACCATACCCTGTGCTAATGGAAGTTTGGATCTGTTACTGCTTATTAAAATACTGCAGCACAAAAGAAGAGCTATTTTATAAAGAATAACTATTTCATGAACTATCTTCCATTGAAAAGAGTAGCCATTAATATTTGCATATGGAAACAATAGGCAGATTGGACTCAGTTAACATGATATTTACTTTCTGAGATGCACTATTTTTGCATTTTTGTTTTCGTTTTTCTTTTTATATTCTTTTTTCTCTTTTAGTTGTTTGGATTAAGTTATGTAATAAGTTTTTATCTTTATAAAACAAAATTATATGTATTTGAAAATCATGTAATCATTTGTTGAGAAATCATCTCTTGCTTTAAAAAAGAAAAACTATATAGCCAGGAAAATGCGTAGGGGGCTGCAGATATAGTGGGGACTTTTGTGCCTGAACTTCCTGAGCTAGGCTGTGTTCAAATAAACAGGGAAAATTCTCCCAGGTTTGTTCTCCTGGTAGAAAAACATATCCAAATGCATCTGAACAGATATTCAAATGCTGAACTCTGTAAAAATAGAGAGCTTGCAGTGCTGCTGCTGCTTTGCCAGGGGGCCCCTATGCACACATGCCAGCTCTGTAGACTCCCTGGGCATTTTTACACATGCAGCAGGATGCTGCTCTGGGCATTTTAATTAGAAAGCTGCACTAATTAAAAGTGTCTGCACATAACATTGGTGTCGCCATGCATCCCCACATTGAAAAAAATGTGGTGGAGCACTTTGAACTAAAGCTCATTGAACGTGTTTTATTTCAAAGTGCACCACTGACATTTTTTCAGTGCGGAGATGTGGGGTGATGCTGATACACATGACATGGAAAGCTGCTCAGGAGCGTCAGTTTCTGTGCTCCAGCAGACTCTATTAATCAAGTCTGCTCCAACACGCTGGGTTTCCAGCACGTCGGAGCAGGCTCCATGTATGTATACAGGAGCCCCCTTTGACTGCCTGGAGATAGATGGCAGCAGTGACAAGGCAGCCCTGATTGACTGAACCAGAGTGATTAGAGTCAGCCTATGTCCCCTGCAGCAAAATGTGGGATTGTGAAGGTGGTTTGTTGTGATCTGCAGCAATAGAGTCCAGAGAATGACACACTGGGTGCATCTACACATGCGCTTTACTGTGGAGTAGACTAATTAACTCCAGAGTAAAGCATTACCATCTACCCATGTGCTGGTATTAGGGTGCACTAAAATGATTAACTCTGCCATAAGTGAGTAATTACAGCAGAGTAATTAACTACACTGAAACGTATTTGTGGACTCTGGCCAGGGGCCTAAATTGTGCCCAGCCAGCCAGGGGCCTGCTCTGTTCCAGCTTAAATTGCTGGTGTCCTGGGTACACGTGTAGACACTGTGCCTAGAAGCACTTACTGTCTTGAACTGCTCCAAAGTTTATTGCTTCGCATTAGTTACATGTGTATATGCACCCTCTGTCTTCCTGGGGAAGAGAGGAGAGGGAGCAAAGCACCCTGGGATGCTGAAGGACTGTGCTGTGACTTCTCTCAGAAGAGAACATGTACAGATGTTTGCTTTTGCAGGAGAAACTCTCCTGGGAGTGGTGTGATCTGGGTTGTTCCCAGGTTATTTTTCTCTCGGAGCAGTCATTTTCACTCCAGAAGAAAAATCCTGAACTTCTGTACATCCATGGCTTCTCCTGGTAAAGCTGCAACTCTCTTAGGGGAAACTGAATGTCTGTACATGGCCAGTGTATGTGTTTCTATTTTTTGGTAATGTATTGTCAGCTCCTGCAATTTTATCATGTGTCTCACAATATATATATTTTTAAATTTAGACCTGTAAATCTTGGAATAGTGCTATTTCATAAAAGTCTTTTGCTTTAGTTAAAAACTGCCTTGTATTCATAGATTTGGGAAAAAAAACTTAAAAACTTGAACAATGTATACCTAAAAGCTCAAAACCCTCAAGTCAAATAAACACATTCCCAAATTTGTTTTCCATGCCTAGGAGTGCTGTAGTGAAGCATGCTGTAAGTACTTTGCAAATGATCACTTGCAAAATGGAAGTAATGCATTCACTTTAGTTGACTTCTGGTGCATACAAGGAGTTCTTACTTGGGCATAAAAAAAGGACTGAATGACCAGGTCCAATATTTGCTGTATTAATGGTGCGACATACATGCTGTAGTTATAGGAGTTCACAGTAGTTGAAAACATAGGTTGAGAAAATCCAGAGTTATTATTTTTTCTTGGGTACAACAGTGATATAGCCATTTTCTACAATTTGGTTATTTAATTCCATTCCAGGTTTACTGACATTTCATTTCCCTGAAGATATTCACAGATCATTCCATTCTCTGAGGTACTGCAATCCAGCTTTGTTGTGCTTTAGCCCTGTCTTGAGGGTTTACGTGAGTAGATAGTTCTTGTGTTGGCACTCTGCATGGGGTGGTATTGACCTAGATTGACTTAAGAGTGATATGAACAGTCAGTAATTAAAGTTGCCCCATTGGACCTATCCTAATTTTGACAGTTTTTTTAGTCTTTCAAGTGCATTTGGCAGTCAGGCCTGAAGTCCTCAATTCCTGAGCATAGCCTGAACACACCTTTTCCTCTCAAACATTAGACTGTACAGATCTTATATACCTTATATATTTCCTATAGAAGAGGAGCATTCTTCTGATCTCTGCTCCTCAAACACTGAATATATAATTATATCTGTACAAAATTACCTTTGTAGTGTTCCCAGTTGTATTTTATAGGAGGCCCTTAAGGACCAGATGAACAAAGCATTTTAATATATTCCTTATTCCTTAAAACAAACTGAGAGCCAGCGGTTACCTTTCAACACAGTTCTTCTTTTTTTGTATGAAATCCCCAATTTGAATCCAGAATCAGCTGCAACAGCTCCTCCCTATCCCTGGGTGCATCTACATAAGACACTTTACTGCACATTAGACTATTATAATGCACAGTAAAGCATCACTGTCTACACATAGGCAGTGATTACGACACAGTATATTAGCCTAATGCACTGTTTTCTAGTACCTGTAAATACAGGTACTAGAAAAAAGGTGGATTAACTAATGCACCATACTGCACATGTAGATGCTGACTAGGAGCAAATTGATCCTGGATCAGCCCAAGCAGCAAGGAACCGCACTCCTGCCTGGTTAAGCCCATATCTTTGTGGGGAGGGGGAGAGCTGTCCTGGCTGGGTGGGCAGCTCCCAGCTGGACTGGCATCTCTGAGCCCTAGGGAGGAAGCTGTCCTAGCTAGGCAGACAGTGCCCTTCTAGGTTTGTAGGGGAGAGGGAAGCTGGTCAGGCAGCCTGGGGCTGGCACCCCAGGGGAGCCCGGATCTCCACCTGGCAGGGCTCCATTTGCTCCCAATGCTCAAACAATTCAATCTCATGAATTGCATGTGTAGACACGCCCCCTATGTACTATGTTATCATTGCAATAGTGCTGATGATTTCACAGTGTTTCAATCACTTGATGTAAATGAGACCATGCTCAGGCTCATTCTGTCCTAATGTCTTAATCCATACCTTTTATCTAGCCTAAGCAGTGCATATTATGAATCTCCTGAGATAGATAGGTATCCTCTGCATGACTAAGCAGTAGGTGACCAGTCCATGTCAGGAAAAACATGAGTTTGAACTCTACAGCAAGGCTGATTCATTTAAGTAGCACATGCATTCCCGCGTACAGCACTCACAGAAAATCAGCAATTGATCATGGCCCTGCAGAAAAGGCATAAGAAATACATGACATGAAGTATACTGCAGCCAGGCACTGAAGCCATTAATAATTCATGTGTTTCACATGATGCAAAAAATGGTCCTTTTTGTCACTTTGTTGAAATACTGGTATTTTTAGTTTCCTTTTATGCTGATCAGTTATGTGCTAGGGGAAAAAGCCCCACACTAACACCAGTATATTTTTTATATTAGTTCCATATCCTTGGAGGTTTCATTTCTGTTTCACTTATTTGCAGTAATATTCATACAGAACTCATTAAAACACTGATGACAGGTTTGTTTAAGCCTTTTACCATTTAATTTTCTTTAGTTAACTTCTTTAATTATTATCACTGCGCTCTAATTTTTAACCTGATATTTAGCAACACTGAACATTATTCCTCATTTTGCAAATGCTTAAAATGATATAGTATCTCTAAGCAACCTAAATTTTGAAAGCAGCAACCTCTATTCTCAGGGATCACACATGCTTGTGGATGTTGTATGTCACAGGAATGCATACTTTTCACAGTGTTCTCCTGTGTCAAGAAGTACAGTTCAGGAAGTATGAAATTCTGGGTGCATTTTTCTTCTGAATCTATATAGATCCATAAAGCTAAAGTAGACCCTGAACGAGCATGTACTACATATGGCACATCATACAATACAATTTAATTTACCTTCAGGAACATTTCTAGTGATGTCTAGATGGGTTATTTTTATTCTTCATCAGATATGTTAATAACATGTCACTGTATCCTCTGTCTGACTGCTGGATCAATGATCAAATTGTGTGTAATGTCAAGTCTGCAAGGGAAGAATACAATGAAATGGCAGGTGAAGGACCTGACAGTGTGGGTATACATTTTAAGTGACAGTTACATCCAAGGAAAATGCTGGTTTATAAAATGGGGAGGAAAAATCAATTAGTCAAAGTTTAGTTACATACAGTAGAAAATGATACTCTAACTCGGTACTGATTGTATGATGAGGTCAGGTGTTCAGTGTATAATAATCATTTAATCTAATCTCACTGGATTTCACAGCTTTTCTGTGCTACTTTCTGTATTTTGTGGATCAGAAAAAAACTGAACATACCCTTCTTGTCTTTCATGTGGTGTTGCTTGACAATATTTTGTGGTTTGATGAGCATATTTTACATTCTGTCTAGCTTTGAAAGTACTGCTGTATGTTTTAATTTTCCATATCAGTAGTGGTGACCTAACAATTTTAAGTTTAACATTTTCCTGTCTTTTGTATTTGTAAGTGATCTTAATGCTTGTGAAAGACAAGGAATAAAAGGACTAGTTTATCTTACATGTAGTGCAACATAGGCATTAGCCAGGCTCCTGCAGTTACCCCTGCACCTTGAGAGTGCTTTGAAACATCTTTGCTATTCTGTTTGTGGTCTTTTCTTGAATAGAGATGTCCAAATATACTGGTGTGTGTTATGGTTTTATGATGTAGCCAAAAAATTCATTATACCATGTTTTAAGACATTTATAGAATAGCATACTTGACTGTTGGGATTTTGACATCAGAGTCCACTCAGAAAATCAGAAATACAATTATTTCAGTTCATGAGTATATTGCAATCTGAGTGGTTTCCGAAAAAAAATCTATATTTTTATTCATATGACATTATAACTTTTTATTGTATCTGTATTGATGTAACACTGCAGCAGTAGTCTATAGCTTTTTTTTTTCCTATTGCCTGATGTGCTGCCAAGGTAGACTTGTATGTATAATATTCAAAGCTTTGTAGTACAGGCCACTACTATGTAGAGAGGAAATTTTACAGGCGTCTAAGCTAATGCATAAAGTTAAATAAACACAGCCAGTGCTCTTTGTATGACATCAAAGTAAACATGAAAGCAAAGGTAGTATGGCTTGTCATGTCATCAGAATCCTAATATGTCTTTATATCCTTTACAAAAATATCTGCTGCATTCCTTCCAGTTTATGAAAGCAACGTTTCAAATTAAAATGCTAGGTTTATTGTTAAAAAGTTTTCATAATGCATCATGTTTTCCCCATGCTGATCATAAATAAGGCTGAGGTATATGCTTGGGGCCTGACTGAATGCCAGCAGAAAATAGATGGGACTCCTTCCATTAACTCTAGTGCCACTGCATGTTTTAATGTTTAAGGTGCCAGTCAAAGTTTGGAGGTATAACACTTTTTAAAGAGGTTTTCAGTAATAAATAGATGAACAGCAAAGCTCCCCCAAACATGGAATTAAAACAGAAAACAGGATGCAAAGTAATTTTGAGGTATAATGAGCGACCACAACTTTTATTGATGTGTCAAGAGAAGTTTTGGTATCCCTGAATATCATCATCCTCAGATTCCTAGTTCTAACATCTCACTGGGTCTGACAACATGCAAACTCCATTAATTATTTCCTATCTTTCCACCATCTGCTATGATTTTGTGTCAGGAGCCACCTCTTATAATAATACACCTCATCTTCCAAATACCCAGCATTCCATGCAGTATCTAGTATTTATACATTCTTTTCACGTGCACAAACATCAGCCTCTGTCTTCAACATATGTTTTCCAACTCTCCTGATTTAGCATGCCTCTTAGGCAATCATTCCTCACTCAATCTCTTCTTGACTTCCTAACAGTTGCCCTTAGAAAACTCAGTTCTGCAGCTTGCAACTAGCTGAAACCCCTCTTTGTTAGTACCCATGTCTCTGAACCATTCAGTGTAATCGGAATGTAATATTTCTTGTATGTCATTAGCTTCACTTTTCTAGGGACATTACTGTTCCCTGCCAACAGTTTAACACTGTTCCAAAAGTTCCTTGCAAGCTACAACCTTTTGTCAGTTTTTCTGCAGTCCTTTTAAAACTTTTGATCACCAAGCGGTGGTTATCTTCACACTACCCTGACTATACAGACATTTATATATCTATGTTTTCATTAATGTACAGAGAAAGAGGAGAGAAATGGAAAGATGGAGAAAAGGTAATGAGCATTTGAATATGCTTTAAAGAAAATGCAAGTTCAAGTGCTTGTGTGTGTGTGTGGGGGGGTTCACTTTATGAACATCAGTTAAACTGTCTGGTTTTAGATTATCATAGTTTTGGTCATTCTTGAGACCACAATTTAGACCATTTTCAGGGTGCTCAGGAACTATGTAATTTACCCTAGGGAGCAATTCGACTCCCAAGAATTAGAGATGTTAGAACGGGAGTGTAAGGTTATACAGCTACTTTACCCACTGAGTCTTGGGATCTCAATGCTGCTTTGGTACACACAGACCTGACAGATCACTTAGAGCAAGATTACTCAAGTATTGGGGTACGTACATATTATTTGAGCCTGGCATAAAGAATCCTGAACCATGTCCTTTCTCTGCTGTCAGAAAATCAGGCCTGGCTTTGTTTTTGCTAAGTCTTGCTTAATCCTGACAGATGATTCATAGACAGAAAACAATAGTGAGATGTATGTGACTTCCATAACACCCCTTCCGCCTGAATTATGCTGTGCTCTTTGCATGTAACTATGGATCTGGTCCACGAACCTTAAACAGTTTCCTATTCTTGATGTGTTCAACTTATCACCATAGGAGGGACTATCCTAAATTGGTTTGATTTTTTTTTCCATTGTTGATGACTACTTTGATTTAGTCTCCTCTGTTAGCTTTGTAGGGTAAATTTCATTTTCTAACAGGGTGTCACAAGTGCTTAATGTCAACAAGCAACAAAGTAGTTCTTTGTAAAACAGCATAAATGAATGCATATGCTTTATGTTCCTGGTACATGAGTCATTTATAAAAGCTTGGGCAATAATTACAGCTGGGGTGGTAGTAATGGCATATATAAACTATGATGAACAAATTTAGGAGCGAGACACATTTGTTGAGCTTCCAGGGAAGCTGAAATTAAAAAAAATGTTCCCACCTAAGTTATGAATGAAACAAGACCCTTTTGACAAAGGCATAATGCTTTTGCATATTTATTGTTAATTACTTTAACCCTGATGCCAGAGGGTCTGTGCAGATGAAACTAGAACAGACATGTGTCATTATTTCTGACTGTTAAGTAGACACCTTAGTTAAGTGTTGGTTCACCCAATTCACAGTGGGAAATTGTGGTGTCTATAAAATACAAGATAAGTGAACTTTCTCAATGACTTATAATACAACTTCATGTGTGTGCGTGTGTGCGCGCGTGCGTGTGTGTATTAATACCTGTGTTGAGAAAAAAGAGGTCATAGTTTTACGTACAGTCTGATGTACATGTGTAGGGTTTGACAACTTCAAAAGATCTAGGGAAAAAGGAATTGGTAATTAGATGAATAATTCAACTACATATATTTAGGGATGGGCAGTTCTGAAAAGGCTCAGATGTTTGATTTTGTTCAGCCTCCACTATGTCTGTGAACTCATTTAGTGTGGAAATAATATCACAAAATGAGAGTGTTATACAGCGAAGACAAATAATAATTATTGTTTTTGATAAGTTTAGCCTTTTTTAAATAAAAATTTCACATGAAGCCAATTATTTTTGTCAGATTTATTCATTTGAAGTTATATGAAAAACAATACTGACAAATAATACTTAGGGCAGGGTTCTTTGTTTTGATTTTGCTTGGCTTACCCGAGTACCAAAAAAGCTCAAAATCATCAAGCAGGTGCTTATTTTAGAACCCATCCAGTGGAGGAGAAATAGCTGTGATGCCTTATAGTCTAACTATCCCACATAAAGGTCATATCAAATCATGTTTGGATTTGGACAGAGAACTGTCAATAAATATTTAAGTTTATGGTATACAAAACTCTAGAGCTCTTGGTTCAGAGATGATACCTTTTATTAGACCAACTAAGAAATCACAAAAAAAATTATCTTTTTCTGCAAGCTTTTGGGCGCACGCATTATAGTACAAGTATTCATACCAACAAATTAAAAGTTCAGAATATTTATAGATTCGTAGATCCTAGGGTCGGAAGGGAACTCAACAGATCATTGAGTCTGACCCTCTGCCTAGGCAGGAAAGAGTGCTGGGGTCAGATGACCCCAGTCAGATGCCTAGCCAGCCTTTTCTTAAAGACCCCCAAGGTAGGGGAGAGCACTATCTCACTTGGAAACCCATTCCAAATTTTGGCCACCCTTACCGTGAAGAAAAAAATATCTCAGCATTTACTTTTAAAATGAGTTATTTCCATGAACGTTCTTACCAGCATCAGAAATTTCAGGGAAAAACCAGAAAAGAGATGTTATTATCACACCTTGCATATATGTTTTGTATCCCTCTACCAGATGATCCATAGAGATGATAAAAGCCTACTAAGATGCATACAGTTGCTTCTTTAAGACTTATGTTTTTGTGCTGAACATAGAGATCCCCTTGAAAGTTTTGTTGAGGTTATTCATTTTATTGGATATGTGAGAGTTAGTGACTTGTAAACCACTGAAGTAATAATGGCATATGATAAGTCGTTGCTCCTGATCTGGATTAGTTATCCTTTTGGCAGCCAGTTGCGGCCTACTTGGCTGACAGGAAGTTAACCCTGCCCCCAGGCACAGCCATAAAACAAGCAGAGCAGACGGTGACAAGCTGTCCTGACAACCATCTTCCTGCTAAACTTCCAGACTGCCCTGATCACAGCATCTTACCTCAACTGGTCTATGTTTTGCACTTCTAGTATCCATGCTTAGTGTGGCTTTCTCCTGACCATAACACTGAAGTGCTGATCTTGGCATGATCTGTGGCTTCTGACCTTAGTTTGTCACATGTCATCTTCATTCTGTCTCATTGACCTTGACTTGTGCCTGACCACCACCCTGACTTCTTGACTGATCAGGTCCTCTGTATCTAGACTTTAGCTTGATCACTGGTTCAAGACCTTGGCTATGACCCTGTCTTAATTCTTAGCTTTGGCCTCAGGTTCTGGACCTTGGGTCTAAGCCTACGGTGGACTGCCCACAGCTCAGTAATGACAGAGGCTTAACAGAGGTCCTTGGAGCAGGAATAGGTGAATAAAGGAACTTTGGAAAGGTCCAGAATCCAAAACTGTGCTCAAGGATATATCATAAAACCCTCCTGAAGACCACACTTTCCAGAAAAACCCTGGGAAAAAAGTTAACCCTTCAGGATGTCTTAGTTGTGCTCTGGACTGTAGGAGTATAAGAAGGAAAATGTGTTCTGGAGCCAAAGTCCATTCACTAAGAAGATACTACCAGCAGCTCTCTTTCATTTAAACCACAAAGGCTCTATGTTAAGCATGTTGGCTGTTGACAAGTGTCATTGAATTTTTTTATGTGCTCATTACGGCTATGTTTCTTAGATAGCATTCTTTTACCATGGACAACTCTTAGGTGACCAGGTCTTGGGCAGTTTGGTGAAAGAACTGACTCTCAGAAGGACAGATGAGTGTTGGAGAGCTAACTACCAGATCCAGAGGGAGAACTTGAAAGAGAATCTTTAATACAAACCAGGGTCAGAGTCCAGAAGGTTGGAAGCTACCAAGCCGGGGGTGGGGGGGGAGGAGGGAGGGAGGCAGGGGTAGAACCCACAGGTTGAAGTCCAAACATGAACTAAGCCAGGGGTCAAGAACCTAAACACAGATCTGTAGGGGAAACCCAAAATCAAAGTCCAAGAAAAAGTCAAAAACTGGGGTCAGGAACCAGGAAAACCAGAGCTCAAGCCAGGAGGCTTGTCAAAGCAGACTGCGTCTGAACTCTTGATTGGCCTAGAAACCCATAGCCCCAGCTGGTACTAATGGATAGGTGGCACTCCCAGCAGCCAACCAAGAAGCTTGCTGTTTCTAAACTGGGGCAGAGCTTGTCAGCTGAGAGCTTACTGAAGGTATAGCTG
Organism: Alligator sinensis; assembly: GCF_000455745.1. Lineage (NCBI taxonomy): Eukaryota > Metazoa > Chordata > Crocodylia > Alligatoridae > Alligator > Alligator sinensis. The sequence continues at coordinate 508,156 of NW_005842515.1, read as the reverse complement.
CTGAGGTACTTGGCCCAGGACCCAGAGTGATGGTTTTGTCAGCTGGCCTGCCTCATAATTAATTTCCAATTAATTTTGTTTTGTTTGATTTTACTCATTTAATATCCTTTCCTTCTTAATTCACTGGTCTAGATTTCTTTTACTATGATGATTACAGTTCAACATTTGCAACATTCTTCATTTTTTTGGTGTTGCCATGATAAGAAAGAAGTGTTCTGAAAGTGTTGAAGAAATGCCATTTCAGTCAAGCCCCTACCCTTGAGGGAATGCTTGTGAACAAAAATTTACTTTTTGTTCTTAATTTCTAAACAGATTTTGAAAATCTGTTTTGAATTATTTTCTTTAAAGTGAATGTGAATCTTCATGCTAAAACAATAAAAGAAAAAAAAATCTCACCCCTTCTCAAATGAATTAGAGATGGCAGTCTTATGCGTCTGGAGCTGACTTACAGCACTTGATGTTAAAATGTAGCCCTTTGTAGAAGTTGTAATAAATTAAAGCCATTGTCAGAGGCTGATGCTGTCAAACCTACAGCAAAAATAAATAAATAAATAAATAAATAAAAATGGTCACCCTTTAAATTCTGTGCTCTAAGAAGAATTTCAGTCTTTGGCAAGTTGACAGTAAAAATAGACAAAAGCAATATTTTAGGATGTTGTGCCAAAGATCATGTGTGAAAGCCTGTGAGTGTCTTGTATTAAGCTGTGAGTTATAGCTGCTTAGTCTTGAGAACTGAGGAGTGGCATATTTCCTGAGGCCTTTGAGACATGCAAGTTATACATTTCTCTTTTTTTGAATGACAATGTGGTCAAACTTTGCAGCTAGTAACACGTGTCCATTTTCAGTTCTGTTATGTAGAATATAAAGTTGAGGTTAATTAAAAAACTGACTCTTAGAATGGAGGAAAGAAAGATCAGCTGAGACAAGTGCACAACAATGACTGAAATTAGTACCTTGAGACAGGTGATAATTTGGTATAGCTAATTATTATTTTTTTCCACATGAAATAATGTTAGAAACATAATAAATTGTTTTTATTTTGATAAGTAAAATGTTTTAAAATGTGGAATCAGTAGTGAATTTGTCAGAAAAACCTCCTCCCTCTAAAAAAAAGTAAGAGAGGTAACAGTGGTTTAGTGTATTTTTTTTGTCATGTTTCATTGTTTCTCCTGCCCTGACCTTGTTGCTGGTACCTTGAGACAACCTAGGGACCAGGTCTCTTGATAGTGATGATCAGGGTCTGAATTTACTGAAATAAACAGGTGAGCTGAAACCATCTAAACAACTTGGCATTGAACTTATGGTCTAGGTACAGACATTCAGAAAGCCCAAGGCAGAATCGATTTAAGTTGCACGGTATTCTTAGCGGTGTAGTTGAGATCGGTAGCAAACAGGAGACACGTTTGCCTTTTGGTGGTGGTGGGGGTGTAAATCTTAGGCTGGATTCCACCATTTTTAAACTAGTCTATGTGTGCTGAACTTCTGTTCTGTTATTGGGTATAGATTGGCTTTGTTTGTCAAACTTCTGTTCTGTAACTGGTATAGACCGGTTTTTGATGATTTAAATTGGTAAAAGTGTAATGTCTGTACCTGGCCATAGAGTTTTAAATATATTTAAGAAATGCCAAGTGGTGCAACTGTTAGATATCATAATCCCAACTAGCTGGTACTACCTCACTTCTTGATTGGCCCTCATTCCATGGTGGATTGCCCCTAGTATCCTTTTGGCTGTTGATCTATTTATTGCTGTTGATAATAGCTTTTTCTTAAAATGGCCTATTCACATGAGTAAATTTAAGAACAAGCCTAAATGCAGGATCAGGACCTTAGATATAAAAGATTTATTTATAAAAGATTTTATTTTAACCACACATTCACCCTTTGAGTTCTTACTTTTATGAATATCTGTGGAACTTTATAAATCCCAGGCCCATTTCTTATGTTTTTCTCCTTAAGTCTCCATGAGGCCTTGCTAGAAATAATTTTGTGTGATTGATTAGTTTAGAGTTTCATGTCCTGGAGTGGTGCTATTTCAGAACACTGTCTTGAGTTATAGTTTACTATAAGTAAATACTTATTCCTATTCCATATGAACAAAACTGTTCCCAGAATTTGCTATTGGCAGCAAAGTGTTTCATTTTTGAGGCTGTGACTTAAGTTTAGTTAAGCGTTTGTTCTCTCACTGGAAGAAAATTCACCTGCACACAAGTGGTGATTCATTGAATTAATACTTATCACAACTAGCTTAAGCTTTGTGCATTTCTTCTATCCCAGGGTTGGTTCTAAATTTACTTCTAAAAGTATCTATAATAGATATAATTCAGTAAAGGGAAAAAAAAGTAAGAATTGATCCACTGCTTAAGTTGCTTAAGTCATAATTTTCTTAGGTCAGGTAAACTCTCCCTCGCACGCATGTCCATTCTACTACATTCTCCTGATCTTTTACATAGATTCTTACATAGATATAAATTTTGTATTTTTTTTTTTGTAGTGGCTTGTAAACCCTGCTTGGTATCCTAGCAATTTTTCCTTAATTTATATTAATATCCGATTTTGTTTTCTTTTTGACCTTGCCTATTTTTATTAATATCCACTCTGACATGCCACAAATCATACAAACCTAACTGCATCACATTCTTTGCATAATGTTTCTCCTTTTCACTTTTTGGTTATAACATGCTTCTGCTGTGTTCATTTTCAGGCTCCTAAGCATATAAGAATGTATGCCCCTAGGTGACAGATTTCGGACCAGAAAGTCATGATTTCAAGTCTCAGCCCATGATTTGGGCTCTCATCTAATCTGGACATTGTAGCACTAGGTAAGTAATGTTACAAGCTGGATACATTTTCATGTTAACTGTTATTCCAGTTTTCAAAAGCACTTAGGAATGACTTTTAATAGGACTTTGGGGCATTTTTTCATGTGCTCTGGGGTATGGGGCCAGGTGCTTTAATTAGTGAGCTGTGTATCAGCATCACTGTGCATCCCTATGTTGAAAAAATGGTGGTGGGGCGCTTTGAACTAAAGCTCATTGAATGTGTTTTATTTCAAACCACCCCACCGCCATTTTTTCAGCGTGGGGACACCACTACATATGATGTGAAAAGCTGCTGGAGCATGTCAGTTTCCATGCTCCAACAGACTCGATTAATTGAGTCTGCTCTGACATGCTGGATTTCCAGTGCATTGAAGCAGGCTCCATGCATGTCTATAGGAGTCCTAGGCTCCTAAATGTCTGAGTCATGATTGAAAATGGGACCCTTGGCTCCTAAATCATTGGGAACTCTTAAAAATTTTATCTGCTGCTAGTTGGATGCAAAATTATCTGGTAACTGTCCAGGTAGAACTATTTTTAATAAGAGTAACCTGGTACTCTTAAGTCCACTATTACAATAAAGTTTCTGGTTTCTTCTCTTCTATATATAATCTGGGTTTCAATCTTTAAATTTTTTCTTTATAAATTTTAGTATGGCCATTGTTACTTTCCATGAGACACCTATGACAAAGAAAGAATGGCGAGTAAAGGAAAAATGTTGTCAGGAATTCTCTTCTTAGATGTCCAGACAGATTTCTGTCTCTGCTTATAGATGCTGGGTCTATAGTCCACAGCTGTAGCAGCTGAGCTGAGCTATCTCTGCAAAGAGCACACAAAGTATAACAAGGTTACAGTGCATTTCCTGTGCATCATCATGCAGCCTTTTGTATAGGAGTTGACTTTTCAAAGTGTAAAATGAAAGTTAAAGTTGTAAAATTTGGATACATTTAAAATGAAGTCCAACATGACTGTAGCAATTGAGTTTATTGAATTAGCTGTCACAGAGAGAGAGAGAGAGAGAGAGAAGCAGTATTGGCATTGACTACATTACACAGACTCAGAGTTTCATAACCTATGTATGCCTTATCTGTGCCTGTGCTCTACAATTAATAATAATGTGTATTAATCAAGGGGTTTATAATCTACCTATTCCTTTCTCTTGCTTTCCTTCTACTCCTCCTTACCTCTTTCTGATGAAAACAACAAGAGTTAAATTTCCGGGGAATGAATGGGAAAGGGACTGTGATATGTAAGAACATAAAATACCTTTGCAGCATTCTAATTCCTGTTCCAAATGTCATCTCTCTAATGTATCACATTTGGAACAATTTTTTCTCTTGTGGTCCCCTTCAGGAAGGATTTCGAATTAAACAGCAGCATTTCCAGCAATAAATGAAATTAGCTGAAGTATTGCCACCATTTTTTAGCCAACAAATCAAGGATTGAGAGGCTAAATCCAATACTTTTTGGCTCAAATGTTTTTTTGATACTTGGAAATTTCTATCAGATATCTAATGGTGTCTCCCTAATTTCTTTCTGGTGGTGATGGTAGGCGCTCTCAGAGGTATTTAGCTACCCAACATTTTTCCAATTAATATTTAGAAATATTCACTTTGCTAGATATGACTACTAAAATTATGCTATTTAAAGATATTTGAAAAATAAATGAGGCATATAGTTACCAGTTAATTTCAACTTGTTTTTCTGCTATTTCTGTTGACCCCCACATATCATTCAAATCTACTATAGCTAAGTTATGCACATAGACTAAATGTTATCTTGTTTTTCTTGCATACCTAACACATACATTTAGGTGGAGTTCTTATTCATAAGTGCCCTTTTCACAGATTAGCCATTTCTCTGGCTGAAAAGACATCTAACTTGAACTCTAACCTCTCAAAACTTTCACAGTCCCACTTCTCCCTTAAATGGAAAACAACCTCATTAATTCCTCACATAAACATCCAGAACACTACTTTAACAGGCTCGTAATTTATAAACCTTACACTATTTTTCTCTGAGAAATATGTGACAGCAGAAACATTTTGGGCTATCACAGCAGAAAAATCAAACATTATTCTTTCACATAAATCGTTGACACTATATGAGCCATATTTTCACAATAGGTGGGCTCATAAAAATGAACCTGCACCTGGTATGGCCAATTATGATTTATGGTAGAGTACTTGTAATCTGCAGTAAATGGTGTGGTGGGTTAATGACCTAGCAGTTTTCCTTTGTCAATCTTGAGTCTTTCAAATCCATTAGGTCAAAAGTGGAAATGATTTTGCCATCTCATTCTGCTTCCAGTGGTCAGATGCCCATAAGAAAACACCACCACAACAGGTACCTAATTAGCACCTATGCTGGATATATAAGTGAAGAAGCCTAGGACTGAATGAAAATGGAAACTGTATAATACTTGCGTCAAACTCCAGTAGTGAGCCTTCCAGATCAAGTTAAGGCTCATTGTATGGGGAAGCTGGCAATACTACTGTGGTACTGTTACACAAATGCTGATGCACAAAAGCTGCTTCCTTCCACATAGGTAGAGATCATGACAACTTCTACTCCCTTATTCTCCTTCTTGACTCCAGGACAGTTTTCATGCATTAGGATCTCATTCTGAGCTGATGGTAAGGAAATACTTGTGCCCAGTTTTCAAAACATTAGGTGTGCAGTAGCACATAGACTGTTTGCCTATTCATCTGTCTGTCTCGTTATCTCATATATATCATATTATTTGTTTCCTGAATGGTATTCTGAAAGGAAAAAATCTCTATCACACCTTTTCTAAATGTGACAGTTTAGATAGATACAATTGGAAAAAAGTGTGTTCCCAAGAGTATTCATATTCTTAGTTTGAAGCCTTTCCCCTCCTTATTTCCTGTCTTAACTTTTGCTAGGATTTTTCCACGAGATATATTAATAATTAATAATAAATAATGAATAAATAAGCCATTGCACTGTGTATCCAACAGCATGCCTGTCTTTCTCTAAATCAGGTGCTGAATATATAAAGACTGTTTGTTTTTTAAGTGCACTCCATTGTAATTTTCATGATGTTTGTTATATAAGGAATAACTGTCGATAGTGTCATTTTAAATACTCTCTTTTTGTATTTGGCTTATGCTAATGGCTATGCTGCAGAACTTTAGCTTTTTTTCCTTTAATAGTTATTCCTGATTTCCTGCTGTGGATATATATTGAACAGAAGAAATTAGCTGCAGAGAGAATTAGAGGGTGTAAGTGTGATTGTCTGAGTCATGTAAATGCCAAAAGCTTTTTGTGACATTTTTGAGACTTTAAAAATGGAAATATGTTATTTGCACACTGGCTCCTGATGGAATATGACACACTGCAGACATGCTGTGAGTTTAAGATTGGGCTCTAGGCCATTAGTGGCTATGTACATGGGGGGCCTCAGGCTTCATGGAGGCAATGCAATGATCCACATTCTGTATGGACCGCCTTTGCTGATGAGCTAAAGAATCCTCATCAAATCAATGAAAGCTAATGAGAATTATGGACTCGCTATCCAGATTTCAACTTTAAAGTATATAATTCAAGCTTGATGTAACTTTTGTCTTTTTTCCAGATGGTCTTACACCTTCACTGTAATCACTTTTGAAATATTAACAGTATCCAGTACATTCAGTTTTAAATGCATAACTTCCAACTAAATTATATGTGAAAATTATTTAAGGTGGTACTGTCATTTTAAGTTTACAGTGTGTAATTACAGCATGTTTCAGATCTCTGGTGCATGAGTAGTCTTTCTGTCTATGTTTTTAATTTGGCTTTAGAATGTGGTGCGTGTGTGCATGCTTCTATTTTAATGTATTATTTTAGCTGGCAAATGAGAGCAGAGCAGACTGAATCTATGCAGTGTTACATGTTGAATGTGCTGTGAGGAGTTGCATGTTAATGGTTAATACCATTTCTTGCCTACACAGCTCTGACTTGCTACTAGAGGGCTGGTGAGCAGAGGTGTATTTAGGAGCTCTACCTCTGCTCTGGATCCCCACCCAGAAAGGGCTGGGAGCAGTGCATCCTGATGCTGGAGGACTGGCAATTGCTAGTTTTATCCCCATGGAGCTGACTAAATTTACCCTCACATAAGCTGGTCCAGAGTTAACCCTCACCTGAAGTGGCATCATTCTGAGATGCTCAGAGGGCACTTAATGAGCGCTAACATCCAGACACTTGTGTTTTAAGTGCCCTTAGTATGGTCTCAATGTAATATGCAACTTCACCCTGAGAGAGTACATGTGGAATATAATCCCTATGTCTGGGCCGCTGCTTCCTTCAGATCTTTCCTAAACAGACATCAAGAATGCCTTGTAGAAAAGCCATGAAGGCAGGGTTAGGAGACTTTTGGGCCTGGAGAACCTACTCCCTATGAATTAATGAGGAAGAATAATTTGATTCCCAATGTCTTAGGTGGTAGGGACTAAGAACATGGCAAGGTGCTGCCCTCCTGCCGTTGCTGGGGAAGGCATTAAATTCTATTGCTGTGGGACATCCAAAGTGCTTTTGCTGGCCCCTCTTCCTCTCCAGGAACATTCTTAGCAGGTATAAGGTTGGTGAGCAGTGGGCACATCTACACAAGATGCTACATTGCTGTAGCGATGAGCTACGGCGACATAGCTCATTGCTATGGTGGGCACAACTGTGATGCTTATGCTACTGTGTGGTAGCTTGTTGCCACTGCATAGTAGGGCCAGAAATGATCTGCGTGCTGCTGGGACTGCAGAGTAATGGCAGTTACTGCACAGTCATGTACCAGGCAAAGTGCTAAAGCAAGTACTGAATGACTATGCAGTAACAACTGCACAGTCAGAAGCATGTGCAGATGTGCCCAGTGATACCATAATCTAATTTCCCAATTCACTTTCCTAAGATATAGAGTGGAACAATTGGTCTCCTTACAATTCCCAAAGAATTTAAAAGAAAAAATGTATGTAGCTCATTGAGGAATGTATACATGTGATGATGTTTCCTTTCTGGTGCATGCAAGCAGCAAGTGCACATAAGAAAAACCTTTGAATGTGATTTACCATTGGGATATGAATGCAAGCGGTGACTAGAGAATTACAGGCCTGATTTTGGAAACAAATTTCCTTCTGAAATCTCCAAGGCACTATTAGTAACAGAAGTGAAGTGAAGTTGTTTCTAAAAATGTGCGGCAATAGAGATGCACTGATTTATACCACATCAGGATCCCACCCCTGATTTTAAATGGATGGTATTGCATTAAAGGAAAATATAACTCTCCCTCTGAACTTAGAAAATGGAAATCTAAATATGTTTTGAGATGCTGAGATGTTTTGTTGTACATCTCTGGACCCCAACCTGCTACCATCTTTACTACTTTTCTCACAAAATCATTTATTTTCTTTCTGGAAGAAAGGAACACCTGCCTTTGGCTTCCTTCTAGGAACTGCTTTTATTTACTGAGGCACCCCCAGGCACCTAAATCCCTGTAGTCCAATGAAAAACCATCTTATACTGTCACTGATGAAAACTACTACTCTACTATGGTAAACTACTATTGTACTATGTTCTTTGATACCTAGAAAGGTATGGTTTTGATAAAAAAGCCTGAGTTTGGAAAAAAGTATGAGTTTATACATGGCCGTGGAATTATTGGCTCTTGTGACACAATAATAAAGGTACAGGAAACGAGTCACCTTTTCTATAGGACAATTATAGAAGAAAATTTAGCATTTGTTTAGGCAGAATGGGTTTTCTGGTTTCACCTCTTTAGCAGGCTGCTGGGCCATTCTAATCCCCCAAAATGAAACATAGAAGGTAAATGGAGTCATGATCTGTTAGTTTAGTAGGGATGTATTGTGGGGAAGAGAATTCTTCAGGAAGTGAGGTGGGTAGAGAGTTTAGTTATGCATGAGGTGGGTAGAGAGTTCAGGCTTTAAAACTTCAGATATTTGCATTTTTACCAGACCTTTTGTGGTCCTTCTATTACTAGATCCTATATCATTTTAGCTACGAATGTGCCACTTACTTGAATTCTATTATAGCACTTCACTATAATTCTAATTATCACTCATCTCAGTAGCTGGTAGCTTTTCTATTATTAACTAATCATCTATTGGCCCTGTGGGGGCCACATAGCTTCCAGGCTTTTTAGTGAGGTTGGATTAGATTATCTACCCTTATTAAAACTTAGATTTCACCCAAAGTAAGAATGTGAAAATGACCTCCCAGTGTTAATATATGTAAAATATATTATTACACATGTTTATGTTTCCTGAATCACATTGCAAATTGCAGCTTTCCAATTTGGGCAAATGAATAAAAGAACCTTGTTTTACAGATGAGCTAAACATCTTATGAAGTATTTATATTGCATAGTATGTAAAGCAGTTAACATAATTATTTTGGAATCTGACAATGCCTTAGCAGCAGTAATATCTCTCTGTTCTACCACTCTGGAAGGTAAAATGATAGGGTAGGGTGACATCTTGGAGACTGACTGGTTTAGAGAGTACTGAATTTTTGTGGGCCATAACCTACTCCCCTATAATAAAGTACTTTGTCAGAAGTAGGTTGTTACCTCTGAAAACGTATGCCTCTTTGAACCAGTTAGAAGGTAGGGCAGGTGGCACCTTACCTTCTGCTTGACTTCAGATTAGCATGGCTAACCACCTCTCTCCTCTGGGTGGTAAAATGAAATTTAGAACATATTTTTGTATTAATAAGGAGGTTGAATCACAAGAAATACTTTTTTTTTACTCTAAACTATTCCTTTTCCAGATATTATTTTGTTAGATGTTTCTCTTATAATTTACATATAAAAGGTCATAATTCTGGCCTCAGTTTCATGAATGAGCTCCTTTTGAGTTCATGAATCTAATCGATATGTATCTCTATGTAGTCCCAAAATACAGTCCTAGGAGTGACTCCCAAATAGTGTATACATACCTAAGGTATCTTGGGAACTAGTAACAGTATAGTTGAAGCAGCATGGAGCTGAGCACAGACTGCAAAATGCACCTAAGAAGGCTGAATATCCTTACTTGAGCTCTGTGACTGTACTAGTACTGGCAGCTAGTTTAAAGCTATGTCAGATATGTCAACATTATATGGTAGCCACAACAGTGACTATATTGCAAACATACCTAATACCTATCTAATATACCTATTATGTAATATCTATTTAAGAAGTCTTTAAGAGATGTGTGAGGATGGCATGCATTATTTTTGCACAATGGACCATGGGTGTGGACAGCAAAAAAAAAATCATACAACTTTTAAAAAAGGAGGGTGGGACTTATTGTGGTTCAGATGAATCCTTGGAAACTCTTTCATCTGCCTGCTCTGTCCTGTGGCAAGTGGAAGATAAACTACAATAATTTACCACTTGTTTCATTAAAAGGTAAATTATTGATATTTTGCTTTACTTACTGTGAGAAAGGAGCACAA
>NW_005842515.1:432016-497884 GCF_000455745.1 Alligator sinensis | reverse complement strand
TTCCCTTTTAAAACAGTATAATTGTTCATCTGTTCATGTGTTGTAAAACACTGTATAAAATACAATAAAGTTTATAAGGTGTATTTAATACAGCAGATTATTTGATTAACAGGACGTTTATCTAGGGCTCGATCCAAATCCTACAGAAACGGAACAAATTCAAGGAATTTCAATAAATTTGTATGGGGCATTTTATGTGTATCCTTAAAATCAAAAGTTAGCACCTACTGGTGGCTGAGGATTTAGCCTTCTGTATTTTACATAACCCATTCCAGAGAAGGTTCTCAATCTAAGTGCAAAGCCTAGGCCATTTTAATTATGACTATGACCTTATCTTCAATGAATGACACAGAGGAATATGAAAAGCTATAAAAGAAAATGTATGAACATGGGACATAGGCAGACAAGGTTCCTTGGGTGAATTTGATATCTTTTATTAGACCAACCCAAATGGTTGGAGAATAGTTATTAAGCAAGCTTTCGGGTTCAAAAACCCTTTGTCAGGCTAAGGAAGCTTCAGCAGTTGGTGTGTGCTCTTCCTGGATGGAATGAAAAGTAAAGAAGCCAGGGGCTGGGCTGGGCTGGGCTGGGGAGTCAGTTGCCAGGCAGATTATAATGTATCAAAAATCCAATGTCTATGTTTAGTCCATGATGGGACATAAATTTACTCAGAGTTTATTTTAAGGTCACTTGACTTGATTTTCTGTGAATCAACTAAATGATATGAGCACTAGTATATTTTGTGTTCTGTTCTTTACTTCTCTGATTTTTTCCTGTAGATTGTAGCCTTCCCTTTCTTTTATGAAGTTCTCTGTGGCTGTCTCAAGGCAGTAAAGATACAGTATTCTTGCAGACTGTTTTCACTCTGGAGAGATGTGGAGAATGCAGCAGAGAGTGAGGATTTGAGTACCTTTTACAAAAATTATCAGAACATGGCACTCTATATTCTCCTAATGATTAGATAACAATGCCAATCATTGAATAAAGTGAACAGGCTAAGTGCTGTGATGGACAGTTCTACATAGATGGGATAGCACAAGTGGAATAGTAACCTATTCTTCCTCCAGGCAAATTCTAAGTGCAGTCTGTTACACACAGATATTCAGAGCTAAATGCCCATATTTCTCATTAAGACAGAAAAAGACTTTGTTTTGTTATGCCAGAGCTCTGGGTTTGCATTTTCCTGAAAAATATGCCTATTTGAGTTTCACTTCCAAGAGAGAATTAGGGTCCCATGAATTTATCCAACTCAATTCAGTATAGGTGTGGCAGACTTTGCTTTTTTTTAAATGAATATTTGAAAGTGAAAGATCAGTTTTGCCTCTGACAATCAGAATCTCTTCAAACTCATCCACCAAACTGCTATCCAGTTTATTTCTGATACAGTGTTCTCATACATCTTCCTTGCTTGGTTTCTTATATAATTTTGGGGAAATTATATTAATGGTGGTATGAAAATGCCAGTAGGGCCTACTATGGGTCTTTCTGTTGACTTAAAACACTTTAAAATGCTAGGTCAAGTTCCCCCAAATCATGAGTTTGGCTTAAAAATAATAATAAATCCCCCTTAATAATAAAGATTGGGTTCCATAAATAAAGATAAATAAGTCTTCTGATGCTAGCTCTTTAGGATATATTTTTGTTACATTTTCAAGGTCTTCTGTGAGACCAAGGAGAGCTAGTACACATGATTGGGTTTTAGTCCTTAGGGTTGCATTCTATGCCCACTAAATTGAAATGGTGAGTTTTTAATTGAAATGGTGGGGTTTATTTTCCTGTCATTATTGTCCTGGTGGCTGCAGGCATCTACTGAAGGAAGAAGTGGCAAGGGGCCCAATCTTATTTTTTTTTTTTTTGGCAGAACCTGCCCACCTCTCCCATGGCCAGGGGACCATTAATCTGTTCCATTAATCTGTCAGCTCACCCCCTGGCTGTGGGAGAGGCAGACAGGCTCTGCAGAAAAAAGGGTCAGGTCCCTCGCTTCTTCTGCCTTCAGCAGGCTCCTACGCCTGGCAGGATACCTGGGGCCACCTGGGAATGGGCTGGCTTGTCTATGGGGCAGCATGGAGAGGTGGCAGGGGGGCGGGTGGGTGTGCTGGCAGCCAAAGAAGGTGGCAGGGATGGTGCATGGGGTGTGGGCTACTAGTTTCTCTAAGCCCATCTGGGCTTCCAGCACCTTGTGCACCGTCCCCACCCTCTTATCTGGCCACCAGCACATCCTCCTGCCTCTTCCCTGTGCTGTCCCAGGGGCAAGCCAGCCCATTCCTGGGGGGCCCCAGGTGTCCAGCTGGCTGCAGGAGCCTGCTAAAGTCAGAAGTAGTGAGGGGCCCGATCCTTTTTTCTGCAGCGCCTGCCCCCTCTTCTACATCCGGAGGGTGAGCTGACTAATGGCTGCAGTGTTCCAAGTTGCAATGTTGCAAACTAAACTACATTGGGATGTAGTATAGTTTGCAATGATGCAAACTCATTTAAAACCCTCAAAACTCATGTACATGTGATATGTGACACCATTAAGGCACACAAAGGGAAATTTGCCACAGGTACATTATGACATTATGGACATTCTAAAGAAACCCTTTTAGAAAGAAATGAAAGCTGAGCTTCTCAATCATGTCCTTTGAATTTGGGGCTCTAAAAACCCATGATAACTCATGAGTGAGCTTAGACTCATGAAAGCTCATGCTATACATCTCTAATTTAATTTGTAAGGCTGCATACAGCCATTTGCTATACCTGTTTTATGTTCACACGGCTTGCTTTAAACTACCTAAACGTAGACTGGGAGTGTCATGTATAGCTGTTTGCCACTTCTGTGAGCCATTCAGAAAACCCGAAATAAGTAACTTCTCCACTCATCCAGTCACTCATTTGCCATATCTTTGGAGGATCCTACTTAGTCCTCCTCCCCATCCTGTCTAATCTATTATAGAGTTTCTGTGCTGGGTCCCCAGTTTCTTCTCTTCACTTTTTCTGTAGGTAGTTTCATTTGCAAAAACAAATTCAGCACCCACCTCTCTGCTGACCTCCTCACAGATTTACATGTATGCTCAAGCCACTAGTTTAAGATCAACATGGCTAAGACAGACCTGTTAGTCTTCCCCTCACAGCCTTCTTTGCTACCTTCTTTCTCAATCAGTCTAACATCAATTCTAGGCAAAATAATGAAACATCTGACACAAATTTGATTAACAAAGAATTAAAGTAGGGTAATATAATTAATGCCAATCAATATAGGTTTATAGACAATAGGTCCTGTCAAACTGGCTTGATATTTTTGATGAGATTACAGATTTGGTTGCTAAAGGTCATAGTGTTGATGTAATAGACTTGAGTAAGGTTTGGTACAGCACACAATTTTGATCAAGAAATTAGAATGATATAAAATCACCTGGGCACACATTAAGTGAATTAAAAACTAGCTGATGTATGTGTTTCACAATGAAATTGTAAATGGAAATCATCATTGAGTGAATATGTTTCTTGTGGGGTCCTGTAGGGATTGGTTCTTGATTCTACACTATTAAATACTTTTATTAATGACCTGGAAGTAACATAAAATCATTATTAAAGACAAAAGATTTGAAGAGTGGTTAATAATGAAAAGGATAGGTCACTGATACAGGGTGATCTGGATTTCCTGGTAACCTGGGAACAAGCAAACAATATGCAAGAAAGCGAAAAAGTGAATATAATTCATTAGCCTGTAGCAAGAGCACCTGGGACAGAGTGTACTTGGGTTCCAGCTGCTACTTCAATGGACATTTAAGTATTTTATAAAAACTGGAGTGGATTCAACAGTAAAGACTGGGACTTACCCACTGCTTAAGAGCCTATAACTTGGTGATTAGGGGATATTCATCTAGAAGGTGGGCAACTGGATTCCTGTACCTTCCCAAGAAGGAAGTTAGGGCCTGAGTCTGAAATATCCTTGGTGAGTGCTCTAACCACTTGACTGCTGGACACAAGGTGAATATTATTGCCTCTTTGCTGATTTTGTGAATCTAGCCGCTGCCAATTTTTTTTTCAGCTTAAGCTATGAAGCAAGTCTGACACAAATTTGACCAAGGGTGACTAAAACTCCATTTTTCGGTGGCTTTAGTTATTATTATGATTATTATTATTATTATTATTATTATAGTTATTATTATATAATAGTTATAGTAACTATTATTTAGTTCATTAATTGAAAAATATTCATGCTGCCTTAGTAGAGGCTATATTTAGAGTTCTGTGAATAATTGTGTGTGTGTGTGTGTGTGTGTGTGTGTGTGTGTGTACAGGGCCTTCATAAAGTCCTTGTGCACAACCTAAGTTATTAAAATTTAAAAGTGGACAAGGACTTTATGTGTGTGTGTGTGTATATATATTACTGAGCAAGACAAGAACTAAAAAAAAAGTAGACTAGTTAAAATGTTTAATTCAACATTTTACTTGTTAACATTTTGAATATTAAGCTTAGGCAATTTTTGCTTTGAAACATCATTACAAAAAAAAAGCACAAAACATTTTGTTTTGAAATATGCCAAAATAAAATGTTTGACTTTTTTTATTTTTTGACTACAACTTTTTTCTGAATTTATCAGAACAGGCATTTTTCAATTAATAAAACATTTACCCAAGAATATTACCCTGCTGTAGTTTCTTTGCTTCTGTATTTGTCTCTGGGATGATCATTATTGCAGTAATGCATCCAGTTCTGATTTCTGCAATCAAGAAGGAAGTTTAAAATTGAAAATGGTTCAGAGGAGAGCCACAAGTATTGTTAGAAAACTGGAAAAAAATCTCATGCTGATAGGTTGAAGAAGCCTAAACAAGGTAATCCATTTATTTAATTTATCAGACAAGGTTTGAGGAAAGATTGATCATTTTGTATTTGTGCTTACATGGGGGAAAATGTCCTAATAGGGGTTTTTTCAGCCTAGCAGATATTGAAAAGATATAGGAGGATCCAATGACTGAAAGTTGAAGCTGGACAAATTCAGACTAGAAATGAGACCCTCATTTTTAACAGGAAAATTAATTATCTATTGGAACAACGTCCCAAGTGTTGGGTTGGGTTCTCCATCATTGGACTATTTAAGTTAATTTTGGATGTTTTTTTCAACTAACAATTTAAATAGCAGTTACTTCAGGGAGGTCCTGTGGCCTACATTGCAAAGGAGGTCCACAGATCACTGTGGACATCAGTATAATTCTGCCTGTTACTCAGGCCCCTAATTTGGACATCATCATAACTCAGACTTTTCTCTAACTCCTCACATCTATTTTTATATCTTACAGATTCTTTCAAACGGTTTTTTTGCATCTGCCACATAACGAAAAGAAAAGAAAAAGCTTATCCAGGCTCTCATTTTTTCCAGGCTCTCATTTTTTCCAGCTTATCCAGGCTCTGATTGTCATTACAATATATTTACTTTAATTCTAGGTATTGTAATCTTGTCCCACTCATATCCATTTATGCTGCTGCAAAGATCACTTTTCTAGACCAGCAGTCAGAAGCATTTCCAAGTGACAGACTAGAATGGCCTAACTTGGGTCTGAAGCAGGCTGGTCTGGGACCTGGCTTCCTGCCACCACTGCTGCAGCTTCTCCACACTGCCTGGCTGTGTTGTAGCACAGGAAAGCGCTCCACCATCCAGCCATATTGTGATGCAGTGCGGCATGGAGCAGTAGAAGCGCACCACCTCCTCCCCCCAAATGCCACCAAAGTTACAGTTCCATGGGCTGGATCCAATGATTCTAGGAGTGGGTGTACATGACATGCCGACTGTGCAGTAGCCAAAAAATACTGCGCAGTAGCACGTCACAGCATGGACAGTGCTAATATGTTACTGCACAGTATTATTAGGCTACTGCCCAGTAGCGTCCCTAAAAGATGTTCGCTGGTGTTACTGCACAGTAACTCTGGTTACTGTGCATTTATTTAGTATTTGCTAATACAAGTACTAGATAAATGTGCAGTAACAAATGTGCAGTAGCGTCTTGTGTAGATGTGCCCTAGAGGTTGGGTCTGACTCTCGGACCATAGGTTGCTGATCCCTGTGACGGGCAGCTTATAATTACTAGAGCTTTAGGGCTGGCTTGTTTTGATCTAAATCCCTTGATCCTGGTGCAGAAACATGCTCAGGGGGAAGATGTGTGGCAGGATCATTGTTGTGCTCCAGTGGTCCTCATCTAGTCCCCTGACTCCAAAGCTGCTCTAACTCATGCTGTGGGCAGAATCAATTCAGAGATGGGAGACTGCAAAGGGGATACAATCCTTTTGAGTCTTGGACTAAGTCTACCCCAGCCAGACTAAAGGATCAGTGCTGTTAATTATAAGTAAAATCCAACTCAGCAGAATGATACTGCAGTGAAAAACAGGCACTATCACTAAGCTGATCCTTCCCCACTGTGACTTGAATTAAATTTCCTGGTCTATGTGAAAATTAATCTAAGTGTCATCAGTTAGGATACAGGTTAGTACAGAAGAAATTCCATAGTCCTGTGGTTTTGAGGTGCTTTGTTGCTCTCAATCCATGCCAGAACAAATTAAGGAAGGGATTTCTAGATCCTTGTAAATTCAAGCTGCTATTTATTCTTTACAGGAGATTATCAAAACAAATTGGGTACTCTGGCTGTACTTTAAAGATGGGTGGATAACTTCATGATTGCTGATAATATTTATAGCTGTGTAAGTTAAGATAATGACAAGGGTAATCAAGTTTCATATTTTAGAGAGAAAGTTAATCACTTCATTTGATGTATTTTGTCCTTCTCTTAATCATCGAGTATTGGCCACTGCTGGAAGCATCAAGACAGTCTCAACAGACCAATAATTTGATCTGGCATGTGTGTCAGACCCTATAGGCAATATTCTCTCATTGCTTCTTAAGTAAAATCTTACTGAAGTCAATTGGAGTTTGTGTAAGAAAGGAAAGACAGGATATGCTCAGACTTATGTGAGCCAAAAGACCAGATCAGGACTCTGAAACCAGAGTTGAATTTGTATCCTAAATCCAAACTCATACCTGTTTATAATAGGTTGAAGCTAAACACCAAAAATATTGGATAGATCAAAATCTTGATACACATTTCCCTAAGTGTTGGAGTATTTAGCTTAGAGTTTTGGTGATGTCTATTAAAGAAATAAAATATAGGTACAAGTCCCCACATGGAGCTTTGGTTCTGCTCCCTCTTCATAATGAACAGTTCAAAATGGATTTTAAATTCCGTGCATCAAAAGTGGTTTGCTTTAGCTGTTAGCTATCACAGTTAAAAAGCAACATAGATTTTAATTAACCCTATTTTCCAATGTTTCAGTCTTATTGGAACCCATGGGCAAGGTTCAAATTGGTTAATAGGTGTTCAAATATTTATATGAATTGACTTTTCACTAGAAGTGGGAATAGTGGCATACCATGTTAATTGGTCTGTGTAAACTTTCTTGGTAAGTATAGCTTAAACTTGAAGACCACCTGAAAACAGCATCCCCAAATTATTTACAGGTATCAAAAGAAGTTAAAAAATGATATCCAGTTTTGGATAAAATGTGAGTGAACTACAGCTAGTTCATCAGCGTAAATTGAATTGCAGCCAAGGTTTGTCTTGAGTCAGATCTTCATACGCCTCTAGGAAGTACTCTATATCCTTATAGATTAAGACTTTTTACAATTTCAATTTCATCTTTCTGCTAATGAGACTGTCATCTGAAAGCCTTTGAATTCTGCTGGATAATTCAGCAGTATTTACAGCAGATGGTTTCTTTTTTTTGAAGAACTGACATGTTATTAGTAGGTTAGTATTGAATTCTGACAAAACTTCAGTAAAGATTTTTGGTTCTAAATCTAAATTAAGATCCCTTGATACCAAATCTGATCTGATCTGCTTGGATCAATTGCTTTAAATTGGATTATTGTACTGGGCTAGTGATCACGATGCAGTATATCAGAATTGATTTCCTGTACAAGAGTTTATCTCAATTTAATTGGATATAGAGGAATATGTTATTTCAGATTTCTACTAGTTTTTATACACAAAGACTTTTGATATGTAATGATACTTTATGCAAAAGTGCATCTGGTGGTTTACTGAAATGGAGTACCATTAGGTACCACATTAGAACATATGGTAAGTAGATTCTGATTCACTGTACTTTTAAAACTTTTTGTAATAAGCATGCACAGGCAAGATGCACATTATTTCTTCACACCTGCTGAGTGCATACATTTTGGATACCCTGAAGATCATGGTTATCAGAGATGTAATGAATATCCTTCCAACAACTACGTTCATAGACTGGTTTGCTAAGACCAGGCCTATGTTTAATTTAATTTTCCCAGTTGTTTTCTTTTTTGGACATTTTTGCTAGAAACTGTCATGAAAATGTTCATAGAGCGCAAAGAGAGGAGGCAAACATGGTGATACTAAAAAGGAACCATGAATGTAGATTTGTGAATGAAAGGCAATCTCAGCAAACATCAAGTGAATAACATGAAGTAGCTTCTGGAAATCTCTATTTTTCCTAACTCTTATTTACATGACAGAGCAGCATGCCTCTGGCAAGATCTCCAGGCTCATTCTTGAATGGTTCTAACTTTTTCTTCAGTTTCTTTTTTACAGAATTAATGGCAGTTTCACACAGCATTTGTGGGGAATATTTTGTGTTTCTTCAATTTTCTTCTTTCTTTCTTGGTCTTTGGGTCGTTGTCTTCCTGTGTTTGCTCTTTTGGGTCTTGTTAGCTGCTAGCTGTTCATTCTTTCTCACAACTAATAAAGTCTGTGAACAGAGAAGCAAAAAACCAAAATCCTAGAAACACTAGAATAATCCCATGGTAACCTGAATTGAAATCTTCTCAATTTTTTGACTTGCTAAGGTTGGGCAACTGACACTGTTTAGGTTCTCTGATTAAATAGATACAGTGTCTATCACTTATTAGAATCTTCTTTAATAGAGTTAGCTGCAGATTAGAATCAACCCCTTAATACAATGCTAAAATCATCATACTATATGCATTTTCCACTATTTATTAGAATCTCACTACCAAAGCAGCTGTTTATTAGCATAAAAAACTTAAATTATAATCTATGCATACAAGTTTATTTTTTCTGTCGGTTATTAGAATCACATCTACTTAGATTCACAGCACCTGTATACACGTATGTTCACTAGACAGGTTGTAAATTTATTGCCTTAAATGATGCAGGGTGGTTGTGGTGGGCAACTCCTTGCTGAGGGGGACAGAGGGAGCAATCTGCTGCCCTGACCCCATGGCCCGTGAGGTCGGCTACCTCCCAGGGGCCCATATCTGGGATGGGGCAGAGAGGATTCCTAAACTCATCCAGGCATCCAACCAATATCCCATACTCCTCATCCATGTGGGCACAAATGACATGGCTCAGAGCAATCCTGGCCGGGTCATGAGTGACTACAGGCCTCTGGGCGGGGGGTCCAAGACAGTCCAGCCCCAGCACTCATGCACCCAATAACTGTGTCCACTCTCTGGAGGGAAATGGCAGCTAAAGGCAGAGAAAGAGCCCCGCTGAACAGCTCCCTTTGGGAGAGTGAAGAGAGCAGAGAACCAAAGACAATGTCTTTGATCAAGAAAATAGAAGGGACTGGGAGCGCAGGTAGTTTTCTCCTCCATCCCCCCGGTTGTGGGCCACGGGCCTAGGAGAGATGGATGTATTGAAGATGTGAACTGAAGGCTCTGATGATGGTACTACCGAGCTTCTTTGACCACAGCATGCACTTCAGAGAAAGAAGTCTTCTGGGAAGGGATGGTATCCACTTCACGCTGAAGGGGAAGGCTCTTTTCTTGGCTGGGATGGCAGACCTCCTGGACAGGGTTTTAAATTGAGATCACTGGGGGACAGGGGGGACAATGAGTGGAGCAAGCCCAGGGGCCAGCAAACAAACAACCATTACAACAGGAGATGACAGGAAGGACACTACAGCATGAGCTGAGGGAATGGAACTCCTCAATGTGACAGGAAACTGAGGACCACCAGCAGAGGGCTCAAATGCCTGTACACAAATGCCAGGAGCATGGGGAACAAACAGGGGGAACTGGCCCTCCTGCTTTCCAGCAGGGAACATGATACCATAGGGATAACAGAGACCTGGTGGGATTCTACCTACAATTGGACTGCAGGTATAGAGGGCTACACCCTGTATAGGAGGGATTGCATAGGGGGAAGGGGTGGAGGTGTAGCTCTATATGTAAAGGAGCAGTACACCTCCTTGGAAGCTGAAATTGGTACTAAGGAAGGGTGACTTGAGACCCTCTGGGTCAAGATATCGGGGATGGGGGGTGGGAAATGGATGGACACAGAAAAAGGGACCTAACTGTAGGAATGTATTACAGACCTCCAAATCAAGATGAAGAGCTAGATCTGGAATTCTCCAGAGAACTGGAAGAGGTTGTGAGAGCATGGGCTATGATCATCATGGGTGACTTTAAGTACCCAGACATCTCCTGGGAAGAACAGGCCAGATCTGGCTGGTCACATAGATTCCTGACTTATATTGATGAGCTCTAACTGTCTCAGGAAGTATACAGGCTGACCAAAGGAAATGTGCTCTTAGCTTTAGTTTGGCAAAGGGGGACGACCTGGTAAGTGAACTGATGATAGAGGGTAACCTAAGTGACAGTGACCATGACACTATCACTTTCACTGTCCATCATAGGGCTGGGAAATCTGCCAGTAAGGTACAAATTTTTGACTTGGGAAAAAGCTGACTTTAATATGCTAAGGATTTTAGTGAGTAATGCCCTATGGGGACATGGACCACAGGGAAAGAATGTGGATGAAGAGTGGTTGTTCCTCAAGGACATGATCCTCGGTGTACAGAAATTGTCCATATCTGTATGTGCAACGGTGCCAAAGGGGCCTGGAAGCCATCTTGGCTCAATAGGGAAGTCACAGATCTTCTGAAAAAGAAAAGGGAGGCTTACCAATGATGGAAACTAGGAATAGGCCCCAAGGAGAACTACATAAGATTGGCTCACACCTGTAGGCAGCAGATTAGAAATGCATAAGTGTTGACTGAATTCAGGCTAGCAACCAAAATCAAGGACAATAACCAGTGGAAATGTGGGACCACTGCTCAGTGCATCTGGGCATCTGATCACCGACACCAAGGAGAAACTGAACTCCTGAATGAATACTTTGCATTTGTATTCCACCAGTATAAGACTGATAGCCTGCTGAATGCAAATATGACACAGAATAGTCACAGTAGGGATGGTCACTTGCCAATAGTCAATGTAGAGCTGGTGAAAGAACAGCTAGAGAGGATGGATATCTATAAATCAGCAGAACCAGATGAACTTCATCCAAAAGTGCTGACCAAACTAGTCAAAGTCATTGCAGGACCACTGGTGAACCTCTTTGAGAATTTGTGATGCTCAGGAGAGGTTCCAAAAGACTGGAAGAGGGCCCATGTTGTGCCCATCTTCAAGAAGGGGAGGAGAGAGGGCCTAGGGAACTGCAGGCTGATCAGCCTGACCTCAATCCCTGGAAAAGTTCTCAAAACATTTCTCAAGGAGTCCATAATGTGATAAGCTAGTAGAAGTCAAAATTCTGAATGACAGCCAGCATGGTTTTGTTGCAGGTAGGTCATATCTGACTAACCTCATGTACTTCTACAATCAGGTTACTAACCACCTGGATAAGAGAGATGAGGTTGATGTAATTTACTTGGACTTTAGGAAGGCCTTTGACTTGGTGTCCCATGAGGCTCTCATGATAAAACTAGGGGACTGTGGGCTCAACAATTCAGTGGTCAGACGGGTGGGAAACTCGCTGCGGGGGCCAGACCCAGAGGGTAATAATAAGTGGATCTGTGTTGACCTGGTGGAAGGTAGCCAGTGGGGTGCCCCAAGGTTTGGTACTTGGACCAGTGATTTTCAACATCTTCATCAATGATCTGGATGTGGGGGTGAAAAGCACACTGGCAAAGTTCGCCAAGGACACTAAGCTGTGCGAAAGTGCAGCCACGTGTCAGGGTAGGTTGACGATCCAGGCAGACCTAGACAGATTATTTAGATGGGTTGACCAGAACCAGATGCTGTTCACCACTGTGTACAGAGTTCTATTTGGGGAGAAAAAATCTGCAACAAACTTACAGGCTCGGTGGTGCTACACTGACTAGCACCATGTTTGCAAGGGACCTGGGGGTCATAATTGACCATAAAATTAATATGAGCCACCAGTGTGATGCTCTAGTTAGCAGAGCAAACAATACACTGGCATGCATCAACTGATGCATCTCAAGCAAAACTAAGGAAGTTATTCTTCCACTCTACCTAGCATTGGTGAGGCTGCAGCTGAAGTATTGGATCCTATTCTGGGCCACCACACTTCAAGAAGGATGCGGAGAAGCTTGAGAGAGTCCAGGGAAGAGCCACTCGTATGATTATAGGCCTGAAGAGCAAGACATACGAGGAAAGGCTGACAGATATAGGACTGTTCAGCCTAGAAAAAAGAAGACTTCAGGGGGATTTGGTGGCAGCTTACAAATATATTAGGGGAGAGCATCAGGGGCTAGGTGAACATTTGCCAAAGCATCCCAGTCATAAACTCCTAGAAGAAGGTTTCAGACTGGATATAGGGAAAAATGTTTTCATGGATTGTATGACCAGACTCTGGAATAGACTCCCAGCGGGGGTGGTGCAGGCACCTACCCTGGAAATCTTCAACAGGAGACTGGACGCAAACCTTGCTGGGGTTATTTGACCCCAGCAGTCTTTCCTGCCCGGAGCAGGGGGCTGGACCTGATGATCTCATGAGGTCCCTTCCAGCCCCTAAACTTCTGTGAATCTGTGACTAAAATACAGTGAAGTATCAACACTGCAGAGTTTCTTGAAGGCTCTATATAGACTTTTTCTTTTGCTAGCTTCACCTTGCTGCCACTTATCAGAATTGGTGGTTATTCAACTCAAAATTACTCTGCCCAATGTAACACTAATAAGCAGTGGACCCTAATTAATGCAAAAACCCTGTACAAAACAGGACATAAGGTAGTCTTCCAGACACCCTCTCTCATTTTAATCTGAACTACAAATGGGCTGAGATGATCTATCTTTAGTTTTACAAAAGCTCATTTGGTCCATTTTTGTTTTTGCAAACTGCCAACCTCCTGGGTTTAGCTTTAGGCTTTGGTGTTGGATTCAGAGATTCTAGACACGTAGACTGTTTTTAGTCACTATTACATTTTTGTCTTGCTTTTAGGACCAGGTAAGAAAGAACATGTTATCTCTTGTTTAGCATTACAGATATGCATCCTAGACAATATCTACCAAAATACTTCTGAGAATGCACCAAGTACACACTGTTATAGCGAACATGCATTTTTATAATGTAAAAGTCTTTTTTTTTTTGAGTGGGAGTATATTCCTTTACTATTTGGTGCCACTGTAAGGTCTTATATTCATTTTGAAATTAGATCCATCAGTAAGTCAGCATGAACACAGAAAAATAGATATACTGTTTCCATCTCAGATCTTGTCTTCCAAAAAGATAAATGACAGATTCATCACTCCAACCATCAGCCATTAATCCAAACAGATATTATCTTCTTTTGAGAGCTCTCTAGTGGCCTTTTGTGTCTTGTGCTCATAGATGGTAGTCCTAAAGCTCACTCCCTTGTGTACACTGCTATATCACTTACAGAGTTCTGGTTAAGTTTGGTAAAGGCAATTCATTTTTTCTGTATTTAATTTCCTTGGGTCAGAATGTATTGGTTCTGAATATTTGTTTTTAAATAATTTAAACCAGGCCTTTTGATTTCAATACATTTGAACACCAAGTATGACCTACGGGTGAAGTGTTACCTTTTCTTATTACCTTCTTACTTCTGGCTGGCTGAATAATGGAGCAGGTCAGGACATAATGACAGCATTAGGATTAATGCTACAGATTTTGATACTGAGGTTTTACTTGTAAGCCTGGCTCTGAAGTATTATTTTTTAAACCAAATTTAAAATCAGCTGCAATAATGAAACTGAAAAGTGACTAAGCTGTTTTTCCCTAACAATTTTCATAAGATTTTTCAGCACTTGCCTAGAGACATATTTACATAACAGGTGCTAAGCACCCAATAGGGACTGTTGGATAAATGATTCATAAATATATGTTCACCTACTTGAATAGAATGTCACTGATGGAACTGCTCTGGTCTACTGAGTACATAGTATGCATTTTGTTAAAAAACAGAAATACAAACAGTACTGTATTTATCCAAGGAGAGAAAGCTGCTTAGCAAGTTTGTATAACATTTTCTTTGTAGTTTATTGAGTTGTACAGCGTCAGTGTGATGGTGATGACACACACATACTGCATACTAAAAGGATCAAGGAAAGGAGAATATTGGGACAAAGCAAGTATATTGGGACAATGAGCAAATGTAACAAATGTTATAAAAAACATGGCATAAATATATCAGCATGTTAAAAATAATGGGTTATCATAAGACTTGTCTTTTGAAAGATGCAAAAGTTGTATACTTAATGTAAGAAAGCATAATGCATTTTGGCTTTCCACTAAGGAGTTACTGAATGGTTACACATAGATTTTAACATCCAAGACTCACTTACCTGTAGCTCTGCCAATGTCGTATATGCCATCACCTGTTTACAATGCCCCTCTGCTGTTTACATTGGACAGATGGGGCAATCCCTACATGAAAAAATGAAGGGACGCTGATCTGACATCAAGTTCAAAAACACACAAAAGACCGCGGCAGAACACTTTAACTTTTCTTTACCCAGACCATAATTGACTTCAGAGTAGCTGTTCTAGCAAAACTTTAAAATGTAACTTGAACATGAAATTGCAGAGCAATCCACAAGCTGGATTGTGGGAAATATAGTCTAAACAAGGACTATGGATTCTTATCCCATTACCTGGATTTGCTTTTGCGACCCTTTTGTCTCTATGGGTTTATAACTTTTTCACCTCTCCGCACTGCTCTACTTCCTTCTGTTCCCTGTCTTTCAAATTCAAGTAACTCTCTCTCTGATAGCCTGCTCTGTGCATCTAATGAAGTGAACTATTACTCATGAAAGCGTATGCTTTCATGTTAGTCTATAAGGTGCATCTCTACCTTGTCTTCTACAATGAAACCTGAGATTTTCCTTATGCTTTCCTTATATACATATTTAAAGTTTCCATACACACACAATTCAAAATGAATAAACATCTTGATTACTTTTAAATGAAAGCGGAAAGCATGTAGATAAGCAACAGCTATATGCATCTCCATAAGAGAGCAAGCCAAGTAAGTCTCTTGTTCAAAGATCCTTCATCTCGAATTTTTTTATAGTCTGGTCCCTTGCAGACTTCATATCTTTAAAGGTACAGGACAGAGAAAAGAGAAACAATTCATTTCTGACAAAAGTCTTTCAGCAATGTGTTTGAAAAAATATCCAGATAATTTTTCAGTTCAATATTCTGTACTTCAGAAGTGAATAGCTAATATGATATATTGGTTGTTTCATGAGATATGTACTGGATGATAACAGAAAGCTCAACAGACTTTTTATTAAGAGAATTTACATGGTAAGGCAACTGCACCTAGCATTCAAACCATATGCACACAAGTCACCTCTCGGTGCTACCTCCAACTTCTCTCTTGCAGTCTCTGCCTATCCCTTCAGGTTCACTGAAGGTTGTTATAACTTTGCTTTCAACAATTCGATGTACCCCTGGTCCCAAAGATGAATCCATTGATGCCTATTAAGCATCATGATTCCTGAAGTATGTTGGCTTTTGAACCAGCCTCCAGCTTCTTATTTGTGTTATCCCTCCTTAGGATGCCTTGTTTTTATCCAGTTGCTGCCTTAATTTTGTTGATCCTGTGCATTGCCCCTTAATTTGTTTCTTTCCTGTGCCAAGCAAGATAATGGCTGAGGCATTATTTTCTAAATTCTCCTGTTGCTGTTCCCTATCCTTTCTCTCTATGTTGGCTGCCTGCCACTACTCCATGGTTGCGTTTGATTTAATCTCAACTACTGTCCTGAGTCAATAGCTAATTTGTATATCCTGTATCCCACCACATCACGGAGTGTTGTCGTTTACCATTATTTTATGTGGATATTTGATAAAACCACACCTGTATGGTTGTAGCAGATTAGTGGCTCCTTTCCTTTGGCTGAGAATTTAGCTTAATGATCTTTTAATTCTAACTATTAAACTCCCTGTCATTCCTCTGTTGGATTAGCAGCAGATTTTCCCTCATAGGTTGCAGAATCTTTGTTCCAGTCATCCTTGTTGCTGCATGACGATATTGTCCTTATATCACAGTTGTCCGACATTGCTAAGCAGGGATCCCTTTCTGCCTATTTTTCCTTTGTTGTCAGTCTTACGTTGATTCTGATAGAATTAACAGGCCCAGAGAGTTGCCAGTGTCTTTGGCTGTCTGCTGACTCTGCTCTCTCCTTGCTTTGTAAGTACCCAGCGGAAGATGTCTTATGTTCAAACTCCCACTTGGCACTAAATCAGTTGAATTCTACTGCAGTGTTCTTTCGCCTGGATTGATCATGTAGCATGTCTTTAATTGTCAGTAACAGATAGTGACTTCTTTTCAATCCTCTATTAAATGGTTTTGGGTCAGTGCAGATCCTCAGTTTACCAGACGTTTTTTTCAACACTAATGGGCAGCTGATCTATCCTGTGCTAGTTTCAGTGGGTTTAATGATGCCTCTTCTTTGCAGACTTGCCAGTTCCTTTTTCAGTGGCTCCACCAGGGCTAATTGAGTTCTGATGGAGCTCTGCATTGCCGGATTCTCATGGGCTGCACATAGCAGCCTATTTCTCACTTCAACTTACCCTCTAGATGTCCATCTCCTTGAAATATGCCTTTCCATTCTGTTAGAAGGCTGGACAGGGTCCATGCTGACTGCTGTTCTTCTTTGTCCCCGACATGAGAAATTGTATTGCAAGCAAATCTGTGGATTGTACTGCTCTTGTGCCTGGCAGTAAGTGGTCCTCTGGGTTAACTACTATAAATTGCAGGCAATAACATCTCTTGTTTTTTGTAATTTCCAATTAGCAGCCTGCATTTGCCCACTTGTATCAGAATGTTTTTATACACATCTCCATTATAATATTAATGCTTGTCAGCATTGTGAGAATACCTTGCAGTTGTCTACTACATCAGTAGGACTCAAGCTTTTGGCTCCATGGGCCAGATGAGTGTTACAGAGCCAATTTGTGGGCTGGATCGAACCATGTGCACCAGGAACAAGCTTCACATACCTGGATATGGCCCCCCATGCTGCCTCAACTGGCCATTCCACACATGCCAGGATCAGGCCCTGATGCCCAGATTCACACCTGCCTGGCACCATGTGCCAGGTTCATATCCAGGCAGCCTGCATCATCCCCAACTAGTCCTGTGTGCAAGGTTTGGGCTATGGCAACCCATGCTACACCTACTTGGCCCTGCATGCCAGGATTGGGTCCTGGGGCCTGGTGCTGCCCTCTCCCAGCCGTCCGCGCCAGGATCAGGCATGCCACCTTCCTTTGGCCCTACATGCTGGGATTGGGCCCCAGGCATTCGAATCAGGCCCTGAGGCCTGGTGCTACCCCTGCCTGACCCTGCACACCAGGATTGGGTGCCCAGTTTAGCATGCAGGGCCTGGGGCTCTCAAGGGGCCTGGAAATTTAGCAGCAGAGGAGTGGTGCCATTGCTCCTCTGCTGCCAAAATTTTAGACCCATGGGGAGCCTTGTGGCCTGGATGATGTGGTGCTGGAGGCTGGCTCTGGCCCACAGATTGGGTTGAGCACCCCTAGTCCACATAATCAAGCAAGAATCCATTTGGCCATTAAGCCAAGAGCATTTTTGCAAATATTGAAGCTGAAAGGCTGGCAACCTTCGTCTGAAGTGCATATATACTGGGAGTCTTTGGGTCTGCTCAAGTCACACTGCAGATACTCCTCCTCTTCCCTGGAAGTATCTATATCCTCAGTCACTTATGGTGGTGCTGCTTTTTCTTCCTGAGGTAGCCAAAGCACTGAAATGTAAAATATTTCTGTTTCCCTCATCTCTTGCACCATTGCTCACACTCTGTCTTTTCCTATCTGCCTTTTGTGCTGCTTTCTGCAGTATCTGCACTGACCCTGATGCCTGGTTTTTAGTTGGCCTGTCTGTTCTGTTCCCTCAGTTCCTTCAGTTTAACTTCATGTATATTTTCTCATCTGTATTTTTTCTGACATGGTTTTGATCCTTTTTTGGTGAGCTCATATGCTCTTGCTATTTGGAGGCATTTCTTAAGAGTTAGAGCCATTTCAGTATTTTCTCCTGTAAATTAATGACTATGTCCCTAATTTTATATATCCAAAATTTCCACGTGGATGCCTAAGTCCTCACCACTGCAATCTATGCATTGCCTGCATCTTCATTTCAGGTGGGAAAAAAAAAGCAAACAGTATCTATTTACAGTTTCATTCTGACAAGGTCCTATTTTTCAGCAAACACCTGTATCTGCTGTTCTAGGGTGTAGGTATTACTCCTGAAATCACTGTCTCACTCATTTCCTGTTTTTTTTCCCCCTAATGAGCTTAGAAAAAAAGCTTTTACTTGTTGCATCTTTATCCTCCAAGGCCAGCCCCATTTGCAGAATCTGTTCTTGCTTTCACTGCTTCCATGCCCATACAAGTTCTTTTGTCAGCACTCTCAGTAGTCTCAGCCCCTTTATACTGCATACTCTCTTCTTGAATGCAAGATTCACTATCCCATATTGGGTGGCAACATGATAAGACTTGAGGCTTGTAAAATAGAATTGGTTTCTTATTCACAGAGGGGTTTACAGGGGTGCTTTGGTTGTAGCTAGTATTTCAACTATGTTCATACAAATTAACCTCTAAACTTCTTTGCTACATATTGTGTGTGATGACTATGGCAGAGGTGAGCAAAGTCCAGTCCTCAGGCTGGATTGGGTCTGTGGCAGACTCCATTGCCTAGCAGTCCCATGTGGTGGCAGCTCCTTCTGGCTGCTGCTGCCAGACTTAGCCCTGCTGCCCAGGCACTCATCTGCCCCACACCCACTGTTGAGGGCAGGACCCACATGGCCAGGCAGCTGGGGTAGGGCTGCTACTGAGAGCAAAATGGGCAAGCAGAGCCAAGGAGACCCCAGGATCTTGGAGGGACTGGATCTTGCAACAACCTGTGATTTTCATTACTGCAGCTTTGAAGTCACTAGTGAATTGTGGGAACACATGTGTTTTACATGTCTGTCAGATCTGGTTTCAGGAACAATTGGTAGATCTGTGCCAGTTCCTGGTTGACTTCCATTTCATAAACTGTAATTGTGTAGCGTTAACCAAAGATTTACGGATACAGTAACTTAGCAATGAATGCCTATCATTAATACTTGCACAGAAAGCAGGGCTGTTTTGCCTGAGAGCCATTTAAACTCTGTATCTAGACCATTTTTGGTGAATAGGTTAAGTAACAAAAAATAAAAAATGGAATTTGTTAACCTACTTTTAATTAATTTCTTTTTAGCAGCCCTACTGACAATATTCACACATCACAATGAACAAATAAAGAGGGTGATGAAGTTGGCTATAGAAGTATTTTTATTGAAGAAATATTTGTGTCATTGAGCTCTGGAAATTAGTATTTTCTAAAAGAGTATCCAAACGCATATTAAAAACAGAATGGATACTTTTGGAAAAACTCTTCCATTTCCAGAGTAAGACAGTTTCATGTCCTCAATTGACCATGTCTATCCATAGACAAGACACTTTTTGGATAAGGCAATAGGAGCTTTCTCCTTTATTCCCATTACTAGAATTATAAATTTAAAACATTCCTGTCAGGAATGTCATCTTTTCCATTCTCCATAATCACGATACCAACTAATTAAAAGACTTCAGTGTAAATTGAATAGTTACTGTGATATACATTAGACTGTTTTAATCACTTCCTTAAACCTGATTTATGTTTTATGCTCGACTCTAGCAATATAGCAGTTTCCAGGCTATAGTAAATTAAGAATTTCTCTTTAACTTGTTTCCATTCTTGGAATACCATAAATATCCTGGCCGAGTTTTATCCATTTTGATCCCTCAGCAATAAAAAACAGCTTTAGTTAGACATTCCTAACCTTATCCAAACATTTTCTTAGCAGGCTTTCTCACTTTCTCACTTATTGTTTTTAACAAGTACCATAACTCTTCTTACCTGTCGTTGGCTGTTCTTTTTTAGAGTTGAGAAACTTTAAGAAGGCATCTAGTTCCAGGTTTAGACTTTTGAATTAGCATATTTAGATGCTAAACTTGTATCTAAACAGTGCCTACATTTAGGCATCTATATTTTACACTTATTTTCCAAAATGTTGAATTACTAGGTCCATATTCTAATCTTGCAGGTCATTTAGAATTCAGCATCAATATAATATTTAACTGGGCCGTGTAATGCATTGCACTTGGCTATGGGCATATTCAGATTTTCAGTGGTGTGTGTTATAGTCTTATAATTTCACCTGCAAATATGTTTTAAATGACTTAATCTGTGCTTAATGAATCTAATTGACTGAATGATATTAGCAATTTATTTGCATGCCTGGAAAATATACCTCAATATTCTAAACTATCTTACGGCTCGCTGAGGTTTTTATTATGTATTGTGGTCTTCTATAATGCATGCTCTTTATTTCTGTTAATGCACATCACTATAAAAAGAATTAGAAGAATTCCTTATGAGGAACATTTAAGCTTTTTGCATTAGGTTTCTTCCTGGCAACATTAAAGGTGTAGCTCATATTTTAGTTTGTCACGCGTTTGTGTCTTAGTGTGTACAGTAGATGCTTTTTCTCTGGAGAATTAATCAATGAACTCATTTTCCAACAGATACCAACCAAAAAATGGTATTTATACATTGTAGGGGCATTGCCGAATTCCTGTCTCTCCTGCGTGTTACTGACTACATTTGTGCATAACCATCACATAATGAGGCAGATTTTGGAAACTCAAAACTCTTTTTCCTTCATTATACATGTAGTATGCAATGCAATTTACTCCATGACAGTTGTCATAGCTAAGTACCCAGGATCATGTCATGATTCATTCATTTTAAGACGATCTGCTATGGTAAGGCACAGCTTTTTTAAAAAACTGGGAAAACTTGGCACTTGGGTAAGTACTCCAAATCAGGCTTTATACTCTGCAGAGATAGGCCAGGCCAAAGTATTAAGTGTGAAGAACTCTGCACTTAGGGAAAAATTGGTGCAGGATGCAATATGGAACATGTATTTTATATGTCCTTTCTTATGCTAAGAAAAGACAAGTCTGTTTCCAGGTGACAAAGGTTTCCCTCTTATATAAAATGTGGAATCGAGATTAATTTTTTCTTTGGCCTTCTGCAGAAAAAAATTATGTGGTTCAAAATTTTACCACCACAGTTACTGGAAGAACGTGAAAAATGAGAGCCCAGTCTAGACGAATTTGGTGGAACATTATTGCGCTACTCTTCTAAAGCTGGAAAATAGTTGCTGGTAGGCAGTATTTTACATAATATTGCCATTAAATATGGTCTATCCTTTGAGGAAAAGGCAGACTGTAATAAGTTATACAAGAATGAAGAATTATCTGAATATGAGGAGAGACACTTGCAAATGAGGTAATTCAAATTATTATTAGGGTTGGAAATATGATAGGGAAATGAATGGAGCAAAATATGTAAGGTATTGTACTACATATTTAATCAGTGGTCAGTTCAGGAGAGTGATGATTTGTATTTTGCAAGTACATGTAATAATAATGGTAAAGCAGCGTTGAAACAATGCACATTATATTATATTGAAATGCGTAGTTTTTCTCTTAGGGAGTAAAAGTAAAAATTTCACTGTGCAGGGGCCCAGCCAAAGTCCTATGGTATCTGAGTGATTCACAGGCCTTGTGCTGACTTGCTGAAGTTTGATAAGTTTTACCAATACGTAACTGATGTGGCAAATATAAATGCTTTTGATGGAACCACTTATGAATTTTGAGCAATCATTAAATAATAAGTAACTGAAGTAAATGATGGTGGTACTGATCTTTACTTAAGCGCAGGTAAGATGTAGCAAAGGGTCTGGAAAGGACTATAGTATAGGGAACTGGTTCTTCATTACTGATTCCCATGCAACTCAGAGCTGCACTGTTTCAGCCAGTATGGAATTACTGCCCCAGGCCTGGAATAAGAAGCTAGGTTTTCCCAGCCCTGAGTCTGCGCTCCACACATGCATGGAATTTTGATGGATCGGGTTAACCCATTCCTGATCTAAGGTAGTTCCTTAGGTTAACTAACTTAGATTGGATCTGCCATTTTTTTTTACCTGATTCAGCCTCTCTGAATGCCTGCACAGGTGGGCATTTAAATTGACTTAACCCTAGTTAGGCTGATCAAAATATAATGGCTGTACATACTCTGAGAAATATGGTTTAGGACCTGAAATAAAGCAAAGTTCCCAGAGCAGATTTGTCTATTTAATATTCATATTGGCTCTTGAAAGGAACAATGCAAAACCACAGCAGGAAAGTTTCTCACTGGGATTCCTGTGGAATCCTCTCCTGCGAGTATAGGGATTGATTTCCTATCTGCATTTGTGGGAGCCTGATGGGAAACATTTTTCTTATGATTGTTCTGTCAACAGCTTTCTGTAAGTATCTCTAATGATAGACTGTGGCATGCACCAATACAGAATTTCAGAAAGTTCTACAAATTTAGCTTGTATGGCAAGCAAAGAAATTTTAGTTGTGCAGACTATGAATACAGGTAAAGATTTTCGATAGTCTTCTCCAGAAAAACAGCTGGCAATATGCAGGGGAGAACTGTCATACTGTGTATTTGTCATTAGTGGCAAACACCTGCAATTCTAGTCTGATTTTACTAAACTTTTCAATTCCTTTGCAAGGGGCCATTACCATTTCTGCTATATTTGCATACTTTTTGTGTTGTTTTGTGCTTCAAATTATATTTTTGGACACCAGAGATCTTAGGAATGTAAGGGTAATGCAACTCTACTGCTTTTACAGTGAACGATACTAAGTCCTTCTCACCTTTCCTTTTAGCTCATTAATAGAGGTTTTAAAGAAAAAGGAGTGTGTGTTTAATGGGAAAGTCTGAATTGTTGCTATTTAATTTTTTTTCCACATCAAAATGGAATAGGAACATTGTGAAATCCAAGGTGAAATTCATTCAGGAAGGCAAGACCTAGCCAGCTAGGCAGCTGGTAAGTTGGCTGGGAAGCTAGCACACTGGCCAGGCAGCCACGAGCTGGGCAGCCAGATAACAGGAAAACCAGTCAGCTGGTCTTCCTGCCTGACTCCCTGCCAGCTGCCAACCTGGTTTCTGCTGAAAATTTTGGCAGAGTCAGCATGATCCTATGGAATGTTTTAGTTCCATCAAATCAGCATTTTCAGACAGAAAACTGTTCCATTAGAAACAGTTCCAATTACAAGCGAGTCAAACACATACAATGCTTTTGTTTCAATCTATAATTGGAACTGAAATTATAAAAATATCACCTTCCTCTGTGATACAATATGATAGACCTGAAAGAAAGCATCCTTCTAAACTCCAGTCTCTACACTGAGCACGGACTAAAACTCAGCATACAGCCATACTGGCTGCATGTATACGAGACACTGAGTGTGCAGTTGTTACTGCGTAGTCATTTAGTACTTATGTATACAAGTACTTGTGTATACAAGTATCAAATGACTATGCAGTAACTGGAGTTACTGCTCAGTAGCAGTGCTGAACGGCTTTTAGGTGACGCTGACTGAGCAGTAGCTTGTTAGTACTGGGCAACTGCCTTGTGTCATGCTTCATGCCATGTGATGCTAATGTGCAGTAGCAATGAGCTACTGCGCAGTCAGCATCTTGTATAGATGCGCCCACTCACATTTAATGAAAGTTAACCTCTACTGTAGATCTGCATTTATTACTTTAGGTTCAATCTCCAATCTAAATAAAATGAAACCCTGAATTCTGCTGCATACTGATTAAATTATATACTTTTTTCAGTAGCGACTGCAGAAATGTAATGTTAGGGTGAGAGTCCTTAGGTATGTAATTATAAATAGTCTTAAAAGATTCTTTTTGTCACAACTTAGAAGTTCTTTTTCTTCAAAGACTACTCTGTCTTTGAAGAACGGATTGCATTGTTAGTACTCTGATGTGGTTTCTTTTAGAGTGGTGGGCGTTGTGACAAGCAATAAGCAAGTTTACTTTGTAGTTTTAACTTTCTAACTAAGCCAATTCTTGTAGCAAGAGTCACTTCTTGTTGTATTAGTGTTGGGCTGAGATTATGTGTGAAGGGATTTTTTGCATGGTATCTGATGACTTCTGCTCAAGGACTTGTGTATGCAGTGTAAAAATGATGCATACAGTTTAATTATCTGAATCGCATTAAGATTAAACCCTCAGTCAACATCATTCATTTCAGTAGAGTTCATTTTTTTTTTATTGGAAACATATTTACAACTGAGGGGTGCTTTTAACAATGGATGCCTTTATAGTATTGAATACACAGAGGAGGGTAAACTTTTATCCTCCAAATAAATAGTTGTGAGATATAAAATGACATACAAGTCTGTTTTTTTCAAAGTACGGTTATTTTTCTCCCTTGGTCTGTTTTCCAGCTTATTCCTTTGACATCAGTCAGTCAGCCTACAGATGGAAATATCACAAAGGAAGCCACTTTGGAAAAGGTGTTAACTTGGGTCACATTTAGCCAAAAATATATACAGGTTTAATTTTCATTAACCCTTGGGTCAAGTCTTCCACTCTTGTGATTCTGCTGTAAAAGATGCTTCATTATTTCTTTTGCGGACCAAATATGAATATATTTATGAAGATAAATCTATTCTGAACCACTATGATTCTGAACTGCATAACCACCCATGTGCAAGTTAAATGGTGCATAAGGCCTTGTGCTGGCTTTTTTTCACAAGGCTCAATTTCACCCTCTGTGAAAAAAGAAAAATGCTTCCTTGGAGTTGCAAAATAATCTAGCCTAAAACCAAGAGGAAAAAAACCTATCACAATGATGCAGAAGTTCTTTTTTTAAAATTATTTAAAGCTTCATTTCTTTTGTTAATGGAAAGATATACTTTTTTGTATAGAATCTTTGTGGTATATCTAGACTTTTGACTCAATTTCTAGAGGCTTTTACAAGAACCAGATACAGCTGTGGGGAGAGGCAATAAAAAAGAATTGTATGTTGAAATAATTTTCTTAAAATCCTTTTTAAAAGCAAATTTGTGAGAGCTTAGTAGGTACCATTGCTGTTGGACAGTGGGTGCGGGTGGTATACTATTTATTTCTTACTGGGAGCCTCAGGCAGTAGAAATTAAGTATCAGATCATCTGAATAAAAATATATCTTTAATAATTTGTATGGTTTGCAATTTGATTTGATTTTATACTTTCAGCTACCCATGGCTCCAGGCTATCTCTGTCACACTGTCAGTGTAACTTCTCTCACCCAGGGAAAATACAAGAGCAACATACAAGTGTACACCCATCTGTATAACATAAAGTATGGTAGTGGTTTCTGACAGTTCATCATTTTGATACACATACAGTGAAGCTGTGTCAAATGGAGACTATGTATAGAGCTAATTGATTTTATCTGTACCACCAATTTTTTTTTACATCAGTATGTTAAGCAGCTGATGATACACAGGAACTACAAGGAGAACATCTCATTCTAGAAGCTGTAGTATTCTTCAGTTAGCCAATAAATATTAAGGCATTTTTTCCTGAGTTAATTCTAAACCTGGTTTGCTACAGTTTAAATCCATTGCCCCATACCCTTCCCTTTGTAACAGGAGACAATAAGGTTTCTTCAATTTTTTTATGGCTGTCTTTCAAATATATGAAAACTGCTATTATGTCCTGTGTCAATCTCCTCCTCTCCAGACTAAAAGTGCCCAGTCCTTTCAAGTTTCCTTCCTATAGCTTGCATCCAAACTCCTTTATCATCTTTGTTACTGACTTCCGCACGCTGTCCAGTTTCTCTATATCTTTCTTAAAATGTAATGCTCAAAAGTGGATAAACTACTCCACATGAAGTCTAAACAAGGCTACATAGAGCTAGTGCTGTTGCCTCTGAGTCTTGCCTTGTTATTGCAATCCAAAATTGAATGTGGGTTTTCTTTGCAGCTACAGTCACGTTGCTTACACATGCTGAGGTTGTGGTCTGTCATAAGCCTCAGATCCTTTTCAGAAGTGCTTCCCCTATTTTGTATTAGGGCATCTGCTTTTTCTTCCTTATCTGTAGCACCTTAGATTTGTCTTTTTTGAATTTCATTTTGTTGTTTAGTTCTCCCATTTATCCAGACGTTTATCTAGGATTTTAATTCTGTCCTCCAAATTGTTTGCAACTCTTACTAGCTTTATGTTGTCTGCAAAGATGAGCAGAATGCTTTTCATCCCAACATCCAAGTTATTAATAAAAATGCTAATCATTATTGGAGCCAGAACAGATCTCTGTGGAATTTTACCTGAAACTTCCTGCCAGACTGACACAGATCCATTTATTGTTATTTTGTTGTTTGTGGTTAATCATCCAATTATGTTTCCATCTAACAGTAATTCTATCAAGCCCACATTTCTTCAGCTTATGAGACTGGCATGTAGGATTGTATCAAAAGCCACAATCAAGTCCAGGTATTTTAGTTCTACCACATTTCCCTGACCTACCAAACTTGGCTACGCTGTCAAAAAAGGAAATGAAGCTGGTTTACTGTGATTTGTTCTTAATACATCTATGTTAGCTGTTAGTAATCATTCCTTCCCAGATAGTTAAAAGTTGACTATTTTATAATTTTCTCTAGTAAGTTCACAAATAGTGGAGTCAGTCTCACCGGGTGCATCTACATGAGAAGCTTTACTGTAATTAGCTCCACAGTAAGGCATCACCGTTTACATGTGCACCTCTATTGGACTGAAGTAATGTAATTAACTCTGCCATAGGCTAATACTGCCTGACACAAGTACTATTGTATGGCAGAGTTATTTATTCCACCACAACACATGTATAGATAGTGGCTGGGGCACAAGAGTGCTACAGCGCAGATGCTGCCTGATGGCTAGCCCTGCATTGTAGCATCCTTGTATACCATCCAACCCCTCTACAGCATGTTAAGATGAAAGGGAGAAGCTCTGGGGTGGCAGTCTGACTCCCTGGGGTCTGTGCTATCTGGGGCTGTGCTGCCCCAGCTCAGGGTGTTGTGGTACCAGGTGTGCGTGCAAATGCTGCAACGAGGAGCAGTAAATTCCAGCGCAAACTGCACTGGAGTTTATTGCATGATATTAATATTGCATGTACACACCCACTTGATACACTGATATATAATTATCCATGTTTTCTTTCTTTCCCTTTTAAAAAGATGACTCTATATTAACCCTTCTCCAGTCTTTAGGGACCTTACCTGTCATTCAAGAGCTTGTGAATATATTTGTCATTGGCTTCAAGATTTCTTCAGCTATTCATTCAGCACCTTGATGTGAATTTTGCCAGACCCAGCTGACTTGAATTAATTTAAGTGTCAAAGTTCCCTGACACTCTTTACTTACTGTGATCTGCATTCCATCCCTTCTTTATTTTATATTTATGTTCTTAGTCTCCTGGTCATGTCTTATTTAATTTTGTGAAGACTGAATCTAAAGAGGCATTGAGTAGATCCACCTTTGCATCTTTTGTTAGTTTCTTACCATAGTTTTCCTGTATGACTATTTGTAAAGCCCCTTCTTGTCTTTCATTCTTGCCAGTTATATCTCTTTATTCACCTTTACTTTCCTGATTTTTGTGGAATTATGTTCATGCCTTTCCTTCATAAATTTCCTTAGAGACGTTCCCTTGCTTCCATTGCCTGTTCATATATTGCTGTTTCAAGATTACTAATAATCTCCTTTTGTGGCCATATTTTGCAGATACTCATATCTTTCCTCCATGTTGAAATGGCTTGATTTTGATTGTCCAAAATTAACACCTACTTTTAGAAGTCTTTACTTTTATTGAATTATTTTCTTTTAATTTTTCTGTTCATGGGACAGAGACATCTCATGAATAGGGACTATCCTAATCTATACATTAAGAATTAGGACTCTTGTATTCATTGGGCATTAGTCCCAGGGCAGTATGCTCAGATTTAGAGCTGGTGCACGCACTTTGAAATTTTTCAATGGAAAAAAAATGTTTTTACAAAGATTTCTTGAAAAATTCTTCCTTTTTGTTTTGGCCAGAGCTACTAAGGTTGCATGCTCTCATGTAAGGAAAAGGACTTTCTTTTCCCCTTGGGAAAATAAAATATCAGATGTAATTGTGTGAATGCATTTTCTTTATGAGTTTACAGCTAGACTGAATGAAATAACATTGGAAGTTAGGATTATACACTACCCGCCATGCTGGATCAGAACAAAGTTTAATCTAATTTGGTATCATCCTGTATTTGACAGTGGATAGTACCAGATGCTTTAGAGGAAGCTATAAAACCCACATAATGGACAATTATAAAATAGCTTACCTATGGAGGAAGCTTATTTCTAAAACCTGGCCGTTAGTGGGTTGTTTATATCCTGAAGCATAAGGGATTGATGTTGCTTAACTTTATTATGTGAGTTAGTGTTACTGTGGATGGTAAAAATGCCTTCCATTACCAGAACCCATGTGAGAGGGGAAGTATTGCCTGGTGTCCTCAGGGCTGAATCTTACATTGGGAGCAGGGATTCTTTCTGAGTGGGACCTGCATCTCTATATTTGTTGGTGTGAATCAAATTGTTCCACCAGAGCAATGCTTTTTAATCCAGGGTGCATTTAACACAAGCATTTCCAGCTTAGGCCTGTGGTTCTTGTGCAGTTACCTATCTCTGACATCGACTACTACCAGATGCTTCAAGTAAAGTGCAAAGAATCCTGTAATTCACAATTAAACTACAGTCAGCCTGCACCAAATTAATTGCATTTAAAATTTATTTTCCTGGCAAATAATACAGAGAGATGTCTCCACAGAATGCTCCATTTTTATTGATGCAGAAAAGCAAAATATATCTTTGCAGGTTCCTCCTGATTCCTAGAGCTGGTTTCTTCTGACTTATATAAATCAGTGAAGGACTGTATTTTTAGTGCACTACTATGGTGTCTTTAAAAGTAATGAAGGGTTGCTAGTACATTGTGTTTTCATAATGACACGCTGCCTTTCAACCCTTATATATATCTTCCAAAAAGGTTTCACATTAAAATACAATGAATAATAAATTATAATGTGGTGTATAATATAAGAATATGCAGTTCATGAACTCATAAATCTATATCCCATGGCTCTCACACCATCAAAGCTTAATGGCTTTAAAAATGTTGGACAAAAATCACCATTCCTCCTATTCCCATTCTGCTTGAAAAGAGAAATGTTAAAGTATTGGGAATTTCATTTCTTTAATAGTGCAATGAACGGGCTTGCTTACACACATATGTTCAGCACTGTCCCCACTGGATGGATTTAAAATTGTTGAATTGTACGTCATAACATAAGTTCCCTACCTAGACTCATGGTAATGGAGATTCTCCTTTAACTTCAGTGATAATGGCATCTTCCTTTACTATTGCTTAGTTTGAGTTCTATGTCTCCAATGTCAAGAAGTTCTGAATGGTCATTAGGACAATGGTGTATTGTGACAACCACAAATTATCTATAGATTTTTACAATACATATTA
The DNA here is from genome assembly GCF_000455745.1 of Alligator sinensis. NCBI lineage: Eukaryota > Metazoa > Chordata > Crocodylia > Alligatoridae > Alligator > Alligator sinensis. The sequence goes on along the minus strand of NW_005842515.1, from coordinate 468,189 downwards.
GGATCCCCATCATCAAATTTTTATAATTCAGAATTTCTGGTAACAAGCTCGGGAAATTGTACATAAGTGAACTAAGAAAGGATAAGTTGGTGATTTTTTTTGTCTCCTTTAATAGACAACATCTCTATATCAATAAATCTACTTTACATCTAATTTACCATGAGAAAAAATAAAGTATCTTCAGATGTGGGACAAAGTGAGCAAGGCAAGACATGAATTATACTGAACTGCTTTGCTTTAATGAATGAAGCATAATGAAATGTATAAGCTCTGCTTCTACCTATTCTGTCTAATTCTAAATGTAATCTGTCTATTAAGATGATCATTAGACAGTGAGCTTTATAGGACAAATGTATCAAACACTCAGACATCTCTAGTCACTTGTCTGCAATCAAAATTTTATACAAATATTAGGGCAACTATTGTTTTGCCCTGCAGTTAAAGAGAAGAGCTTCTTGCTTTTCCATTTCTTTTGTTTTGTATAAACTTGCTTTCCAGCACAGCTGTTGAAGATATGTCTGTTTTCTTGGCTTTGGACAGCACTTTGACTTTTGAAAAGTATATACCTTAAAGGGATACATCAGGAACTACAAGTAGTTTTTAAAAAGTTGACTCCCTAGTACACTTTCAGAAGTTTAAAGATAACCACAAATTTTATTAAAAATAAAAAGTGGCTGAAAGCATTCCTTCTCAATGCTTTTGATCTCCTTGTTTCAGGGGTAGTATTACTGACAATGTCTGTTGTTGGATCTAATATAAGTATTGCATTGTTAATTAATTGTTGCATACAATTTCCTGCCAATTGATTAGGTGGTATGTAAAGGAGGTAACTCAGGAAAGCTCTACAATGGATCTGGTTAAAAAAATAACAAACAAAAACAAATATTGCAATCAAATTTTAGTTACCAGGTTTGTTTTCTTCCCTTTCTTCAAATGTTTGTCTTCTCTCTTTTGTCCTCTTTGTTCTTTTCCCCCCAATTTGTTACTAAAAAAGAGGATGCAGAAAAAATGAAAAAGGAGGAAAATAGAAGGGAACAAAGAAAAAATGGCAAGGAATAAAAACAGTATTGAAAATATAGAAAATAGAAAAAGATTACATTTTTTACTTTCTCATTTGGTTAAAAATTCAGAAAAATTTTAAAAAGTGGCTTGGAATAAACTGATTGACATCATTCCTTTAAAATACTTTAATTAGCTGCATTTTAGATGGAGTCTAACAGACAGGCCTGTAATGCTCCATTGCAATAAGGAAACTGGGTTGACTACCATCTGTCTTTTCTGTGAACTTTGTGAACTGCCAGCCAATCTGATTGAATACCATAGGATTCCATGCAGATCTGAAGGCAGGATTTATTAATGGGTGCTCACCTCTGCTGCCTGGTTTTGAAGATATTTATTATTGTTACAATATATAAATATATATAAACCCTTATAGAAATAGCTGCATGATGATCTGTAATTTCTTGTCTGTAGTGTAAAATCATGGACAAAGGCTCCTGAATGATATCCTAAATAAAGTCTCCTGAAGGTATTCTCAAAATTGGATTTGTTCAAATCTAATAACTTCTACTATTTTTACACTGCCAGAATTAGCACAGAAAAGATTATTCACTGATATTTCGCCATAGAAGCCTGAGTACATGTTTTCTTAGGTCAAAAATGAAAATATATGTGTTGCTGATGTCCATAGTTAGGAACAAGGAGCAAGACAGAAAAGCGCTTTATTATCAGCATTCCTAAGTGGCACACAGAACTCAGCAATATATTTGGCTGAAGTGAGATCTGCTTTAAGCAACTTCTGGCAGAACCCCCAACTTAGTTTTGTACAGTAGATAAGCCAATATCTCAAAGAATCCCTGACAATTAGTAGCTGCCAGAATGTGTTTGCAAGTCTGCATGGGACTCGGGGCTTTGTTACACCTCACATGGTGAGCCGCACAAATGTTGACCAGTGTTAGTGCTAGCTCGAGTTTAGAGCAGTCCCATGTTCAGGACAGCAGGGGCCTGGAGGACTGAAAGGTAAGAATCCCCCCTCTCTCATTCCAGGCTTCCCCCCTGCCCCCAGGCTCCCCTCCTGCCCCTTGGAGTTTCTCCTTCCCCCCACCCCCAGATCTTCCTCCTGAGAGTGATGCTGGCGGCCAGGCATGCAGAATAACCATTCTCTGCCTGTTCCCCTGAGACGGTGTGGGCAGCTACAAGTAAGTATGGGTGGGGAGAAGTGCATGGAGCAGTTAGTGTGCTCTGGGGTGCTTGGGCGAGTGGGGGGGAGAGGGACTGTAGGCCCATTCCAGGGCAGCAGGGGAGGGACGGGGGTGGGTTTGGTTTTTACACTAATGTTTAGCCTAGAGTGGCTACACCATAGTTTTAAATGAGCTGGGTAACCCGGATCAGAGATCATCCTGCTCTGGAGTGGTGTAACTTGAGCTGCATAACAAGTGCTTAAAACAAGTTTCAGGTGTTAATGTGTGGACAATCTAGGGGTTAAGAGCTCCAGGAGCCACCCAAAATTATTATGTAATAAGGCCCTTAAATTGATGTGGAAGATGAAACTAGTGTAAAAGGCAACATCCCATTTGGTAACCAGGGCATTTTAGAGACAGCACATAAAATCTGTGCTTTGGGATCGTTGTTTGTCCCTCTGATCTTCTGGATAGCTTTAAGGTATTGCTTTTGCATATTTTTCTCTGTGATACCCTGTCACAAATGCAGCGAGCGGAGATACTGATGTTAGATTCCCCTCAGTAGAATTAACAAGACTGTACATTTTCCCCCAAGGCTCCGTTTTGTCCTCTGATGCCTCTTCTGAAATAGTCTGGATTTCGCTGACTTTCAAGGCATGTTGAGGGGTCCATGGTTCAGTTCTGGCTTTTGACAAGAATAATGGAAGACTGAAAGTCAATGTTCTGGCTCTTGTTTTCTTTTATAACTGTTGGTTGACAGGAGAAGCAAGTTTATTGAAATTTCCATTTGATTTTGGTATTTCAAACAGTGATAGTGTTCTCAGAGCGTGTGTATAGGCACTATCCACTTTTTGTTCCAAAAAAATAAAAATAAATAATAATAATAAAAAACCTCTCAAAGATATAGGAGAATAATTGCAGCAATTGCTAGAGGATTCTGCATATGTCACTTACAGATAGATAGAATGCTCATCATTGCTAAATTGCCATTAAAATTCAGTAGTCCTTGAACAATATATCCTTGCTTGTCTTTTGTCAGGAATGAGTGACAATAATGAAAACAAAACAAAGACAGACACCAAATGCTATTTACTTACTGGTCCAAAAATGACTTGTGGAAGAGTGAATAGCACCAAACAATTTTGCAAAATTGGCAAGTTATAGATATAGATAGCGGCACACCTATGGATATACAGAAACATAATAATAATTTTACTGAGGTCTGGAAGGAACACTAAAAATTTTTGGAAAAGCTAAGTTACACGAAGCTGAATTATAAATCCTATGGAACACCTGACATCAAGAAAATGTTGTTCCCAATGAGTTGCTGATATAATGGACTTTTGTTCTATCATACATTTCAGTTAAATGTGATCAAAAGATTCTGCAAGTGTGTATGCCAAAGTAGCTACATTGAAAAGGAAATTAGGAGTCTGATCACATTCAACAGAGGATCAAGAAGAACTCACTTATTTTGTACATTAGTGTTTGATAGCAGCTAATGCATTTTCTTTTTCATTAGTACTTTAAGTAAGAAAAGTTGTTTTATTAGGATCTGAAGAACGAAGATTTCAAACAGAAACAGCACCAGCTTTTAAGTCCACGTTCTTATCTTGCTGTTTCACCCATGTAAATAGTAGCACCATATTCAATACTGTGCATGAAACAGCTTATCCTACAAACTGGAACGATTGTTGCATATATTTTAATTTCCTCTTATCCATAGTAGCAGTTACAGGGGTTTTAGCTTGTATTTTTCACAAGAAGGGGGAATAACTGGGTGTTCCATCCTACAGTCTGTGGATGTATCTACATGTGCATAGTAACGCACACAGCAATAAATTCCAGTGCACGTTGAGCCAGGTCAGAGCAGCCCTGGCTGACAAGTGACCCAGGGAGGTCAGCCTGCCAGCCTGGGGCTGCTCTGGCCTGGCTCAATGTGCTGCAGAGGGACTGGCTGGGGCAGGAGGGTGCTCCAGTGTGGAGCTAGTCAGCAGGCAGTGCTCACACTGAAGCATCCTCATGCCCCAGCCAGCTGGGTCAGCATCTACAGGTGCGTTGCTGTGCACAAAAAAACTCTACAGAAGGTTAGTACTTGTATTCACAAGTAGTAACCTGCTGTGGAGTTTGTTAGTGCTCTGTGGCCTAATAGGGCTGCACATGTAGATGCCAAGACGTTTACTGTGGAGCTCATCAGGCAACTCCGCAGTAAACACATCATGTAGGCACATCCTGTGAGTCCAGTCTTACTCCCACTGAAGTCATTTTCAAATTGCCTGATGAATTCAATGGGAGCACTATTTGCTCTTTGGCCAGTCTAGGATTATGACTCCCTTAACAGATCTCCACTCTTTAGAAAAAGACATGGAATGTGATAGAGGGTGCAGTTTTTGCTGGGAATTACATGTGGTATTTCCCTCTGGAATAAACTGTTGATGGAATAAGTGAGCACCCAATGTGTTCATCCATTTTTCCCAGGACCCAATGTGTTCGTTGTTTTTTGGTTTCATGTGCCTTCCCCCACCTGCCCCCTCCCCTGGTGTACAGGCATAGTTGACTGCAAGGCAACCATGTCCTGGTGGGAACAATCCATAGATGGACTTCCAATATGGAGTACAGGCAGATGACAGAACGGTAAGAAAACATACAGGAAGATTTAGCTTGGGTCAAGACAAGTAAGAAAGAAATGTACTCATAGTGCTAATCATTTACAAGGCATGGCAAATTCTTCACTTTTTGTCAATTGCACTGTCTGCTGAAAAAATAAAAAATGACATAATGGTGAAATGATAAAATATTTTTAAAATAAAGATAATGCAGGAGGAAAAATGTATGGCCTTTTATCATTAAAAATGCATTTATAGAAGTTCTACTTCATGCATGATTTGCAGCAGAAGCATCAACCAGATGTTTGTCAAATGATATCTGAATATCAAAGTATTAAAGAAGGACCTTGTTTTAGTTAGTCTATAAGCCAGTATTCTTTTCTCTTTCTTTGTTTCTCTTTGCTAAGAATATTCTATATCTGGTACATCATGATTGGCTTGCTGTTTCCTTTTCTAATACAGTTAGTAAATAAGCCTTATTATCATTATTTATTATTTGGTTCTTGTATTGCCCACAATGAAGGGTTTATGCTAAATGGAAATGCTGAAGAAACAGATTAAGGATGTGTTACAGATCTCCCCAGGACTCTTATCTGGTACATCCCTGGCCTTACCTGGTCTCTCTGAGTGAAGCTAACTCAGGCTTCTAGGATGTGGGGGAACCCCAACTCCTTCCAGTTCTGAGACCCTGGCCTTTTGGTTCATTGCCCCTCCCTGGTTTTCTGTGGTGCTGCCTCAGGAAGCTTCCTTCCAGTTCAGCTCCTAAATGAGGGTCTTAATAGGTTGAAGTGTACTCCGAAGGCCCAAGTAATAAAGCAGATAGCTTCTCTTTCTTTATTGGAGCAAAGGAAGGCCACCCAACCAGAGGTCCTCTGACTTCTCCAAAGGGTGGAGAAGTTCTCCTCTCCCTTATCTAACCTGCAAAATCCTAAGCACTCCAAAGTTAGCTGACCTATTGTGTCTCCAGTCTGCACAGCCATGAGCCCCAAAGCTCCTCTACCATTTGCCTTCCTCTGAGTAGCCCAATTTATGGTGGATTCTCCAGGTGTCTATACATGTGCTCCAGGGTGGGCGTGTAAGGGAGTGCACTTTAATTAGAGTGGCTCTGAGAGCTGCTCTAATTAAAGTGCCCTCGGCATCCCATGTATCCAGCGTCCTATGCTTCAAAATGGTGGCAGGGCTGCTAATTAGAGTTTCATAGCTGATAGGGCTGGAAGGTACCTGAGCAGATCATCAAGTCCAACCCCCTGCCATGGGCAGGAAAGAATGCTGGGGTCAAACAACCCCGGCTAGGTGACTATCTAGCCTCCTTTTGAAGACCCCCAGGGTAGGAGCGAGCACCACTTCCCTTGGAAGTTTGTTCCAGATCCTAGCCGCCCTGACTGTGAAGTAGTGCCTCCTGATATCTAGCCTGAATCTACTCTCAATCAACTTGTGGCCATTATTCCTAATTACTCCTGGTAGTCCTTGGGGGAACAGGGACTCATTCATTCTCTGCTGGCCCCCCAGGTAAGTTTATAGATGGTCACTAGATCCCCTCTCAGCCTTTACTTGTGGAGGCTGAACAAGTTCAGGTCCTGTAGCCTCTCCTTGTAGGGCCTGCCCCCTGAGCATGCGAGTGGCCCTCCTCTGGACCCTCTCAATGCTGTCCTCATCCCTCCAGCAGACTCACATCATGCTCCAGCAGACTCACAGCAGACTCGATTAATCAAGTCTGCTCAAGCAGAGTTCCGTCATGTGTGTAGGTGCCCCTTGTTTCCTTGGGTGCTTTGTGCATTGTCATGTTTATTTCACTCTTTTTCCTGGCATCCCACCCGATTGAAGGTTAATGTAGCTATTCAAGTCCCAGCAGATGCTGAAGATACATCTTGTCTTATCCCAACATATAGGCAGCTCTGGCACTTAGCAGGTCCTCTATTAACTCTTTATTCCCTGTGCATGGCTAGTCAGGAAAATGGAGGCATGGAACATAAACACTTTTTAAAACAGAAAGAAATTCAAATAAATCCCATAGTGCATCACAGGTTATACTGAAATTGGCACAACTGGACAAGCCATTAATTGCAATATAATCATACCCATTTAACCTAATAGGGTCCATACTTTTTGGTAAGATGTTTGGTTGACTTGAGTTTCATTAATATGTTTTCTGATAATTAGTCCACATCTTAATGTGTTTAAAAGAAACACTGATACTTTATCTTGGGGTGCGCGGTGGCCCCATGAACACATGGTGAGGGCTGCCTTGCTAAAGCCACACACTACACTTGGTCTGAGCCAAAAGGCTGTACATTTATGCTTGATTTATGACTGTGTGAGTGAAAGTAAAGAAAGGGGAAGAGAAGAAACACAGATCAGCTGTTTCTTCTGCATCTCTTCAGGACAGAACTACTTTCAAAGTTATAGGCTGTACATGAAACATTTAGCCATTGTTCTGGATAGGCATTAATTGCTGGGAAATGCATATGTAAATAGTTCATATTTTAGAACACTTGAGAGATCATAGAACTTTAAACAGCTTCTACTGCTTCAGATGAAGATGTCAGCAGTAGCAAAGCTAGCAAAGTGTGATGTGAAGTATTCCATATGCCAGACTGAAATAATCACAACTGAGAGCCATTACATAACTAGAGCTGTTTTGGCTGGGGTTGACTGACAGTGCTTAATATTCAATTAAGAACCATGTTATTAGGCTCAGATGCTGATGCAAATCTAAAAGAAGGCTTAATTTGTTTGACCCTTGTAACCCCCTAACTTTGATTTTATATGAGACTGTGCCTAATGCATTTTATGTAACCAAGGAATACAACATTTTTTTCATTATGAGGAGAAGATGTCCAGTTGCTGCTCTAAAAGCCTACTTAAGTTTTCCTGGTATATTGATTTTGTAAAAAAAAGAAACAAGCTTAGAGAACCTTTAACCTACAATAAATCTTTTTTTATTTGCTAACCTAAACAGGAACTAATCATTGGTGCAAAGGATTAACAGACACAGGAGACAAGATTATACATTTTAAATTTTACTTTAGAGTCTTGGGGGAATGCTGTAGTGTGGAATTGGATTAACCTTTTTGACACTTTTTTCTAATAACCCAGAAGCTACAGTATAAGACTTATTCTCCTGACAATCAGCATGGATACTCTGTTTCTTGGGTAGGTTCCACAGACGTGCATGGAAAGATGCATACTTTATCAAAAACAATGTGAATAACGCTAAAATCTATTTGTTATGTCTGAGTGTGTAGGCAAAGATTACTCCTTCATTATCTATAAATTATCCATAGAATCTATAAATTAGCTGAGACATTGTATGTCCAGATAGCCAAAAGATGCTAACAGTAACCAGTTAATGGCATGTGTTGTGAGCTACTAATTCTTATTTTTTTTCTACAGACAAAATACTAACTGCAGATGGATTTGCTTTAACCAGGTCTTTCTGTGAAATATTTTCCCAGAACAGTCAGCACTCCCTTGACTGGAATTATCTGTTCAATTCTAAAGCATAGCACAATTCAAAGAAATTTCAGTTTGGATGAATTTGAAATCTAAAATGTGAGCATAGTCTATGACATGTTTTAAGAGTTCAGCTACAATTCTGAGATGGAAAGTTATCAAACTTTAGCTATTCAGGCACCGAGAACAAATTGAAAAACGGAGAACACAGGTTAAATTCTGTATTGTGACCAGTATCTACCGGAAGGAAGAATCAGTTATAGGTCCCTGAGCCTCTGGTAGATATCTGCTAGCTCTTTTCCTATTGCACATGGAAGCACCCTTTATATTTCTGTTATCAACACGAGCAGAACTTGGCTACCATGGGCTATCCTCTAGGTAGCTATAGATTGGCATGAAGTAGTGTGTGGCGGGTACACTACACACTGTCCTGGTGCTACATGTGGAAATATAAGGGGAATAATATAGAAACTGGCTGAGGAGGCTTTACACGGGCTTGTGCTGGGACAGCCTATTGGTTTCTTGGTCCCTTTGTCTCACCAGAGCAATACAAAGTGGGCAGAACAGAGCAGACACTGGTCCTGAGTTGACTCTAAAATCATATCCATGTTTAAAACCACATCTCTGTTATAGAAAAAAATGAGCATACAAAAACAGAACAGGCTTATATAATTTGCAGTTCCATATCTCTCCAGTTTCTTTTGGCTCTGCTAGCATCTTAAAACTTGCTGGGACAACTTGTACCTTTGCTAAGACAAATTTTCACTTTTTCCATTTTTTTTGCCACTACACCTAATCCAGCATGTCCTGTCATTTGTGTAGACATTTCCTGACAGAGTGTTGACTTTTTATCTGTCATTCCTCCCCTCACTCTACTTGTAATTTGGCCCAAAATTTCCATTCCGATGTAAATCCTTCTGTTACTTCTTTACACATTTTCTTTTGTTACCCAGTTGCCTTTTGATGTTTCCTTTCACTTTATTGCTTTTCCCCTATAAGTTCTGACACACAAAGGTGCGGTGTAGGAGATGCTGCTGAGAGTTGCAAAGACGCATAGGGCAAACTTGGCAAACCTGGCATAATTAGTTGCCCACAGACCTGCTCTAAGTTTTAGGATCATCCCTAGACCTGTCTTTGACTTGTGGAGCAAACAGTAATGGACATGGCACCAGTAATGGACACATGAAATACACTTCTGTCACACCTCCCCCAGTTCTTTCCTAGTTTAAGCCCAACTCACTTAAGCCCAAGTCTTTGGTATTAGCGTTTCTAGGTTAGGAGGTGAGCATGAGCGACTGGTGCCTCCTGAATCTGGGGGGCGCCTGCACAAGCCACTGACCCTGTCAGGGGGGGCACCAGCCCTACCGACAGCATCAGTGTCAGCCATCGGGGGGCACCGGCCCATTGGGGGGGCACATGCATCCCCGTGCACCCCCTACAAGTTGCCCATGGAGGTGAGGTAGGTTCTAGCACAAGCCTGAAAATGATCTATTCATTTGACTCTTAATCAGTCTACTGCACTGATTTCTTTTACTGCTACTCAGTTACCAAATCTCCACAAATGTTCTTGTTCATTGAACTGTTATTTTTGCTCAGTTGCATTGTTCTTGTTGTTTTTTTGTTGTCCACATTTTGTTAAAGACAGCATGTCTTTCAAAAGAGAGGTCACAAAATTATTTCAAATTGCAGTGGGCTAGAATTATAACTAAACGTATGTCCCAAACTATTCAAAGAAGTTTCCTAACAATGTATTTTTAAAGCTGCTTCCTGGCTTTTACATTTTTCTCATTCATATTATTTAGGAAGCCAAAACAATTTACCGGTAGCTGCTTAGCACTTTTTGTTTGATAGTTTCTAGCTCTTCAGGTAACCTTAACCTAGATTTATCTTCTAACAAGTCTATTTTTACATAGTTTTATATTTCATGTGATATTGTATAAATACCTGTAATTAATAAATGCATTAAAAAATCATCTCTCTCTCTACACAGCAATTTTATTTAAGTTGCCCATGACACATGGAATTACATTCAATGTGGCACATATAGGTTTATCAGTTTATTTTTGCATTCCATTCACTACACAGAGGAGTAACGTTGGTAAGCTGTAACATGAGCCCTGAGAAGTAATACAGCTCTCTGGCCAGTCTGATTCTGAGACAGACATTTCAAACGGCATTGAGCAGGATCTCCCAGTGCATTTACAAAACTCAGCTGAATAGTATGCTGAGCATATTATATTTTTGTGGCATCAAAACAAGGAAAAATGTTGCTTTTTAGTTAACGTCGTAAAAAAAGATTACTTTCTTCTGTCAGAGGCAAGGTAAAAATGTACTTAGTTTGACATTTTACCACATTGGTTACACTTTAAATTTAGCAGCTGCTTCTAGTCTCCTATACCTTCCGTACAATGACAGTGTCAAGATAAACCACTGTGTTTGCTTCCCAAAGGAGATTCTATCGACACGCTGCTCGTGAGGTGACATGGAGATATGTGCAGAATGTTCAGCTAAGGCCAGTAGATCCTAAAAAAGCACAGTCTAAAGTTATATATACAACAAAATTTAGTGATTTTGTTTACAAAATATTTATACAAAAATGAAAGTAAAAAACGACACCACCTCTAATCAAGGTTACTTATGATGACCGAACCAGATGTCAGTGGGAATTTACCCAGGTTATATTCTGATCTAGTAGCCACTGAAATCAATTGGAGGCTTTCCTTTGATTACAGTAAAATTTAGATGAGTCTTCAGAAAGTAGGGAACAAGCAGCTAATCTACAAAAACCATAGATTTTTAAGAAGGAGGTACATGTTCATCTGAGTTTTTTTGCTGATTTTTCAAGCACCAGTCTGTGATAACTGGAATTTGAACATAGTGTTCAATTCAGTTAAGAAATTTATTTTTCTTCTTTTTTAATCTCTTGTCGTTTCTGAGAAAATAGAAAAAACAGGTGTATAAACTTTGGGTACACCTCTCTTCCTAGGAATCTTTTGCTAAATTTCTTTAATTCTCAAAGCTTTACATAAAGAGTACTGCAGAATAATTCAGTGGGATTTACAACAGCTTTAATGAGTTAGATATGGATCAGAAAGCCTTTTTCTGATTCATTAGATAGTCTACTGATTTCTAAAGATTTTCATTACCTTATCAGCTAATCCACTCTGTTAACTATCCATTTCAAACAGAATGCAAGTGGGTTCATATCCATAACAAGACTATTTTGAACACACCAAAGCCTTAAAGTATTGTATTAAATAATACCTAAAAAGAAATTAATCTGAAGGGAACCCTCTATTCCCAGGACCTACAAAGAAGAGAATTAGTGAAAATATTGTGCTAGTGCTGTATCATAATCAAATATCTTTATTCTGACTGCAGTATTAGGAGAGTTTGACTCTGTTGATGCTGAGTGGAAACACTCAGATGTAAAAAAAAAAAAAAAGAAAAAGAAAAAGAAAAGAAAAGAAAAAAAATAATAGTCATTTGCACTGTGCTGTGTTTAGGCTTAAAGTATATTTTTGAATATTTGATTTAAAGAAAATTCCATAAAAATCAAAGAACTTTAACTTAGATAGAGTCATAAAATTAAATTCAAGACGACTGGCCAGTATATGCTGGAGTAAAACAGTGTCAGAACAATGTGGAAATAAAGTTCCTGCCTATGTGCCTCTCAGGGGAATTTTAATTGTGTAGTGGGTGGGGAGAAAGAGGAAGCATTAAAGGCAATTTTGGTATTTTCAAATGCATTTAGTGCAACCTTAAAGATAAAGGACCAGATCCTTGGTCCATTTTGGTCAAGGGTTGAAAGCAGCTGTAAATCTGGTAGACATGCACAGGATTTTATTGCTGGCATATCTTACCAGGCACTTCCTCTCAGATGTTTACAATATCATTTGAGTCTCATTGTGGCATGCAGCCAGCCAGATTTATTTAAAAAAAACAAACCCAAAAAACCCCACACAGGCAAAGAAACAGCAGCAGCAACAAAACCCAAATTCACGCTCTTTTGATAATCCTGTCCTCTACTACCTTTACGTGAAAAATAAGGATCTTAACTATATGGACATAAAAGTATATGGGGAAAAGATTCATTTTAAGGAGGCATCTCCTGCTAACTTTTTTTAATCCGTTGCACATTATGTTACTTGCAACATTTCCCAGTGTGGGGGTATCTAGCTTGTGAGAAGCATAACCTTGGTTTTTCCATTTGTAACCAGCTGGTAATCCCTTGTACCTCAGTCCAACATACCTAGAAATAATAGAGGAAAACAGGGAGGTGCCACTTTTACCTGCAGATGTGGAAAGGGGGAAGTTTGTAGGAATAGGTGAAGGGCATGAATAAACCCTGTTTTAAGATCTAGTGCTCTGCCAGCAACCAAAATCTGCATGATGGCTCAATCCTCTGATGCTAATAGTTGTGGTCTAATAGGCAGTCTTTTGAAAGATATGCATTGTTTTTACATATAGCACAAGCTCTGGCACTCGCACACAATTTATTGAAGATTTGGAGAAAAATATTTTAACATTGTTTCATTAGAAATGAAACGATGATGGTGGAAGGTTGATGTGAGGGAAATGCACCTGGGTACTCTATATGAGGAATGGAAGAGACCTATGCTTCTTCCTGCAGTGTCATGGATTTGCGGGGGAATTATGACTAGTCATTTAGGAAATCCTAACCACTTCTCTTGGATGCCAGAAGTCCTGCATGAAGGGAACTGTAAAGGTTTTGTGGCATAGAGAAGATGACATGGTACAGAAGGGCCATACAGTGGCTGCAAACCTATGTGGATCAACTATTTAAGAACTGTCAAGACCCAAAGGCATGATTTTGTGTGTGCTTCGGCACCAGAATTATCCCCGCCAGGTTACAGCTTCATTGCACGGGAGAGTTTCCTGTTGCAGAGGAGAACCCCGGTGCAGGGACGAGTTTCCCGCCTATTTGCAGCTTCTTTTGCAGGTGCATTGCTCAAGTTACAAGAGAAATGCACGGTGCAAAAGAGTTCCCGCCACCCGCATGCAAATTTGTTCCCCGCTATTGGCTAGTTTTAAATTATTCCCATGTGGCGGCTAACGGTTGGCCTGTTAGCTGTATAAGAGGCTTGAGCGGTTTCTGCCCAAGCCGAAGAGGACTCCACATCCATCTCGTGGGGACTCTGGATACACGGCAGGGTAATAGAAACCCTGTGTGAGATCCAGAGGAGCTTGGCGACCTGATCCATCGCCCACCTCTTCCCGTCTTCGAGTGGAAAGAAATTATAAGACGTATTTACGAGTCCGATTTTGGTGGCGCGTTCACCCAGAGCATCCGGAGCTCTGTTTCCGTGGAGCCTAGCAAACTCCACGCGACCGTTCATGTTGTCTGTGTCTGTAACCGCAACTCAAGCAACTTTTCCAGCCTACACCACGACCATCACTGGTGTAAGTAAACAATCTTTAAATCTACCGTTAAGCGTCTGTGCCTAATTCCAGCTCGTCGCCCTCCCTCTCCGATCCAGCGTGCCCGGGCTGCTGGCCACAGCCCGCATGCAGCACGAAAAAGGGCCTGGCTCGCGCCTGGCCCGCACAAGAACAAGTTACATAATGTGAAGGAAACAGCATCTGCACAAATCTGCAGATTTAATTTTGTTTGAGCTAGCTTGGCCTTTCCATATATTAGTGAAAGGAGTGAGAAGAGACAGTGCAAGAGCACTGTTGTATGTCCCATGCAAGGCCTAATCATATTTGCCACTCCTGCTCTCAAGAGCAGGGGTTTTTTCCTCCCTTCACCCCCAAGGTGCATAAGGCCACCCCCAAAAGTGAACAGGATTATGGTTACTCTCTCACTATACTGGTCTTCAAAGCTGAACTGCTGAATTACAGGGATAATTTGGCAGGGATCTTGCATCAGAGAAAATATGATCATTATCTTCTCAAGCTGCTTCTGGGGTAATGCTGGTCTGCAACCAGCCTGAGATTGTGTCAATGTACAAATTAAATAATTTATCAATTTGGCTTTGCACAAGAGAATGGAATTCTGATCTTAACTAACCCAGACATTAATTTTATCACGTGTCAAATGCAAAAATAATACCCTTTTACAAGTGGTCTAAGATGAAAAGTGCCATATAACTAAATATATTCTAACCATGGTTTACATCAAAAGGGAACTCATATGAGAGAGAGGGGAACTCATTTTTTTTCATCTAAAAGTAATGAGTTGGATATATATTAGTAGAAACCAAAAGAATTAAGGAGGTTTCTTTGCTGAATTTTTATCATGCTGGCCTCAATGGTAACCGTCTGCTGTTCACAGTCATACAAAAAGCCTATTCAACTAGCAGTATGATGGACTAAAATCACTTTGCCAGTTGAAAACCCCTTTGTGAATTTGTGAATCTGACTTTCTTCTCTTGCCCAAAAAATTGTTGAAGTGGAGGAAAAAAATTGATGTTCTTTGCAAATCCTTCCCAGTACCTTCTTAGTCTCCTTGATGAATTCCATTATTGTGAAAGTGACCTTTACAGTTCATATCTCTTTTGAGCCTAATGCAGTTATTCTCCATTCTCTTATAATGAAAGTATTACATGGATAACTATCCAGCATTATCTTCCAGAAGGAGAACTAATTTGGGAAAGAAATGAAGCACTTTAACATAATACCAGGTTTCTTTTTTTAACCTTGTAGATACCTAGTGCTGAGTAAGTTCATGGACATAGTAAATACACCAAACTACCTACTTATTGTAAAATGTAATATCCATTTCAAAATTCATGGACAGTCAGATCAATTCCTCTCTGCAATTACAATACTTCAGATTAATTTGGATGAAAAAGCTGTGTGGCCGGACATATTGCATTTAGATCTGTTTGACTTTTTGTAGCATGTAAACACATCTTACTTACAAACACTTATTACAGCTCTGTGCCCCTTGACATACTGTCTTTACTTTTGTGAGTAGCATCGAAGTAGGCAGTACCTACAAGAACTAGTAATTTTATACTTTTCATATGTCTTTGAAGTGGAGGCACAGAAAAATATTATATTTACCATAAAGAGCAGTCAATCAAGTAGCACATAGTGCAGGTGTGCTAGCAAAGCTTGAGAGTTTTAGCTTGGCTTCAGAACATTGGCCAAGCAGCGATGAAATTCAGCCTCTTGGCTCCCACGTAATCTATTCTCTGTGAACATAACTAATAATGTCCAGTAATTTTTTGGGAGGGCTCTGATGATTATTACCTGGTATATATGTTTGGAAACATATGAGTCTTACACAGAATATATAATTATGTGAGTCAGATGATATCAAATGTCCTAAAACTAAAACTAACCATATTCTTCTGAATAAGCACTTTTTCTTCTTTCAACTTGTGATGAGGTTTGGCTAAACTTGGTTCAGAAAGTAAGATCAAAGTTTATATTTGGTGGCTATATAACATTTTAAATAAGAATCATTTGGTCTAGGGTCCTAAGCAGGTTCTTCTTGGGGCTGCTCCCAAATGACTTTCTCAGACTATACACAGATGATAATAGATTATATATTTTTCACAGCAGTTGATTGAAGCTGCTATTGAGGTTTGGCATGTCAGAATAAGCCCTGTGGGAGACAGATATTGGGCAGGGAGCAGGTAAGGTGGTCAAAGGTGTATGCTTGGAAATTTATCCCAGGGTTATGTACCTTCTCACATGGATGTGACCATCAATTGTGTGTGTGCTATTTATTTTTGTTCATGCAAGTTGAGGTCAGAAAACAGAAACAAATTTGTTCAGACTTAAAAATCCACAGTAATGTGTGGATGGTATAAAAGAAGCCATACAGATGTAAGCAAAGAGCTTTTTAATAATGACCCAACTTGTGGAAGAAACTGCTTCTATAGATTATTTTGCATTTCTCCACAACTTGCAAAGTCGAGTCAATTAACCAGCTTGAGTTTATTGATAAGATGTGGAAACATCTGCTGAACTATTTGGGTTTCCCCTTAATGTCCCTCCCTTTTAATATACACTTGTTTATTGATGGAGCACGAGTCTAGCTTAGAATGGTATTTTCTCCATTGCAAAGCCATGTGAATAATTGATTTTCAGATTGTCAGTCAAACCAAAAAAATTAAAGAAAAAAAAAGTGCATGCAGAATGAATCAAACTAAAAATGGTGTTTGTTTTTCTGAAATGTGCCATTCAACTTGAAAATAAACATTTCACATTTTTAGAGACTCACAAGAAAAGCAAAGGAAATTAAGGGGTAGATTCACAAACCTTCTGGAGGATCACAACTCTGCCTATTATCCGGTATCCAGTAGGTTGTGGGAAACATAGGGTCACTTCTCTCCTCTGCTCGAGGGTATCTGACCTCACATTGCCTGAAAGAGTGATCTAACTTTTATGCTCAGTCTCTTCTATTGCTCCTGTTTTCTTTGTATAAATAGGCATGCACTGGAACAAGGACTAGAATCCAGGTGTTCAAACTCTTATGTGAGCAGCCTAACCACCTTAGGTGCAGAATCATACTTTCTTACTCTCCAGCTCAGGGAATATTTTTTTACTTCATGCAAAGTGGAGCAGCTCGGTCAGAGGCTCTGTCAGGGGTCTTTGTTAATATATCCTATAACGTGGTAGTTACAACACTTTCCTAAGAGACTCGAGTTTAAATCCACTTGCTGATTCAGAGCAGGGAATTGAACCAAACTTAGGCAAACATCTTGACCCCCGTGTTTCAGAATACTCTAAGGTGATCTTCTTTAGTATCTCCTCCTGGAGCTGTGCTACTTTCTATCAGATACTTGAATATGCATTGAACCTGAGAATGAGAAATGGCTCCTTAGCTTGGTGCTTAGAATACTCACCGGGGACATGGGGCAACTTTATTTCCATCCCTGTACCAGTACTTAATTATTAAACAGTGCACTTTGCTCAATCATTTATGCAAAGAAAAACCACTTCAACAGGAGAAGCAGAGAGCACAGTAATGCACCCGGTGATACAGTGCAGTGTAGTGGTTAGGACATTGTCCTGGAAAAGGGAGATTTGGCAGGGGTATGAGTTGAATCCAAGTATCCCTCATCTTGGACAAAGGCTTTAACTAGTGAGCTAATGGGTGAAGGGTTAGCAGTTGCATCTTTCTAAACTTAGTCCCCAGAAAAACTTTGTAGCAAAACCTAATCAGTGATTTTTTGAATATGCAAGGACTGTGTCAATCTGTTTTTCCAGTCTTTCAGGTCAAGAAGAAATTGAAGTGATGGCTGTATTCTCTTGTTGATGCTGCAGTCCACACCTAAAAATGCTTTTGCTGAAGTTGCTAGTAGTAACTTCATATTCTGTGATAGTAGCTCTAAGTAGGTGTGAAAAATGTGGAACTCTGCCAGCAAATACAGTTTCCAGGAAATGTTTTGTAGTGCCCCATTTCCCTTGCCCTTTATGTTTCAAAATCACTCACTGCAGACTAAAGCCTTCCGGTTTTACTTGCTCATGTAATTGAACAAACTTCAGTGTGGTTCAGAAGCAAACAGGTTTTATCCCTTTATCAGATGCTTAAGGACAATTATTTTGGCTGGAGACTAATTGCAACTTATTCTCATTCAGGCATGCACGAGAGTAAGCAGGAGTATAGAATCACAGAATCATAGAAAATTAGGATTGGAAGGGACATGAGTCCCTAGTCAAAGTCCAAACCCCTGTTCAAAACAGGACCATCCCAAACTAGATCATCCCAGTCAAAGCTTTGATTAGCTGGGTCTTGAAAACCTCCAGTGATGGAGATTATACCACCTCTCTGGGTAACCTGTTCCAGTGTTTTACTACCCTCCTGGTGAGAATTATATTTAATATCTAACCTAAACCTCCCTTCCTGCAACTTGAGACCATTGCTCCTTGTTTTGTCATCTGTCACGGTTGATAAAGTCTAGCTCTATCCTCTTTCAAACCCCCCTTTAGGTAGTTGAAGGCTGCTATTAAATCCCTCCTCAGTCTTCTCTTCCGTAGACTAAATAAGCCCAGTTCCCTCAGCCTGTCCTCATGAGACATGTGCCCCAACCTGCTAACTATTTTTGTTGCCCTCCACTGGACTGTCTCCAATTTGTCCACATCCTTTTTGTTGTGGGGGCCCAAAACTGAACACAGTACTCCAGATGTGGCCTCACCAGTGCTGAATAGAGGGGAATAATCACTTCACTTGACCTACTGGGAACACACCTATCAATGCAGCCCAGTGTGCCGTTAGTCTTCTTGGCAACAAGGGCACACTGCTGACTCATCTAGCTTATTGTCTACTGTAAACCCCAGCTCCTTTTCTGCAGAGCTGCTGCCCAGCCAGTCAGCCCCCAGCCTCTAGTGGTACATGGTACTGTTCTGTCCTAAGGGCAGGACTTTGCAAGAATCCTTATTGAACCTCATGAACTTAATTTTGGCTCAGTCCTCCAATTTGTCACTAAGTCACTCTGAATCCTAGTCTTGAATCCTTGTTTAGTCTGAAACCTTGTCTTGAATCCTTGTCTAGGTCACTTTGAATCTTAGCCCTACCCTCCAGCATATCTACTGCTCCACCCAGCTCAGTGTCAACTGCAAACCAGGTGGAGGTGCACTCTATGACATTTTCCAGGTTGTTGATGAAGACATTGAACAAAACTGGCCCCAGGACCAACCCCTGGGGCACTCCACTTGATACTGGCTACCAACTAGACATCAAGCCATTGATTACTACTCTCTGAGCCTGATTCTCCAGCCAGTTTTCTATCCATCTTACAGTCCATTCATCCAGGTCATACTTCTTTAGCTTGCCTGTGAGCATGTTGTGGGAGATCATATCGAAAGCCTTGCTAAAATCAAGGGACACCACATCTATCAGTCTTCTCGCATTCACAGAGCCAGGCACCTCATTATACAAGGCAATCAGGTTGGTCAGGCATGACTTGCCCCTGGTGAATCCATGCTGACTGTTTCTAACCTCCTTTTTCTCCTCCAAGTGCTTAGAAATGGATTCCTTGAGAATCTGCTCCATGATTTTCCAGGGACTGAGGTGAGGCTGACTGGTCTGTAGTTCTCTGAATCCTCCTTTTTCCTTTCCTTAAATATGGGCACTATGTTTTCCTTTTTCCAATCATCCAGGACCTCTCCTGATCGCTATGAATTTTTAAAGATGATGGCCAGTGGCTCTGCAATCACATCAGCCAACTCCTTAGCACCCTCTGGTGCATCCCATTTGGTTCCATGTACTTGTACATGTCCAGCTTTTTTAAATAGTCCCTAACCTGTTCTTTCAGCACCGAGGGCTGCTCACCTTCTTCCCAAACTGTGCTGCCCAGTGCAGTAGTCTGGGAGCTGACCTTGTCTGTGAAGACTGAGGCAAAGAAGGCATTGAGCACTTCAGCCTTTTCTGCACCCTCTGTCATAAGGTTTCCTCCCTCATTCAGTAAGGGACCAACACCTTTCCCTGATCCTCCTCTTGCTACTAATATACTTGTACAAACCCTTCTTGTTACCATTCACATCCCTTAGCTGCAACTCCAATTGCACTTTGGCCTTCCTGGCTTTATCCCTGCATGCCTGAGCAATGTTCTTATATTCTTCCCTAGTTATTTGTCCAAGTTTCCACTTCTTATAAACTTCCTTTTTGAGCTTTGTCTTATGAAGATTTCCCTGCTAAGCCAAGTTGGTCTTCTGCCATACTTCCTAGTCTTCCTGTGTACCAGGATGGTTTGTTCCTACACTCTCATTAAGGCTTCTTTAAAGTACAGCCAGCTCTTCTGGACTCCTCTTCCCCTTAGAGTGGCTTCCCAGGGGATCCTGTCCATGAGGTCCCTAAGCAAGTTGAAGTTTGCTTTTCTGAAGTCCAGGGTCCTTACTCTGCTGCTCTACATCCTTCCTTTCCTCAGGATCCTGAACTCAATCATCTCGTGGTCACTGCTGCCCAAGTTGCCATCCACTACTACATTTCCCACCAGTTCTTCCGTGTTTGTGAGCAGCAGGTTAAGAAGAGCATGGCCCCTAGTTGACTGCTTCAGTCCTTGCACGAGGAAGTTGTCCTCAATATGCTCCAAAAACTTCCTGGATTGCCTATGCACTGCTGTATTACCCACCCAGTAGATGTCAGTGTGATTGAAGTCCCCCATGAGAACCAGGTCTGTGATCAGGAAACTTCTGTTAGCTGTTTGAAGAAAGCCTCATTCAACACTTCCTCCTGGGCTGGTGCTCTATAACAGACCCCAACTACAATGTCACTCTTGTTGCTCTCTCCTCTGACCCTAACCCAGAGACATTCGATAGGCCTGTCTCCAGTTTCATACTGGAGCTCTGGTCAATCATATGGCTCTTTTACATAAAGTGCAACTCCTCCTCCTCTTCTCCCCTTCCTGTCCTTCCTAAACAGTTTGTACCCATCCACGACAGTGCTCCAATCATGTGAGCTCCGACCAAGTTTCTGCTATTCCAATCATGTCATAGCTCCGTGACTGTGCAAGGACTTCCAATTCTTCCTGCTTGTTTCCCAGGCTCTGTGCATTCATGTACATGCACTTGAGGTAACTAGTTGATTTCCCTGATTTCTCAGGAAGTATGAGAGCACCTCTCCTGTTGCCCCCTCCTGCTTGCTCTTCCTCTAGGTCTCCTGCTTCTCCACTTACCTCAGGGCTTTTGTCTCCATCCCCCAGTGAACCTAGTTTAAAGCCCTTGTTACTAGGTTAGCGAGCCTGTCGGTTCCCCCTCTTTGTCAGATGAAGCCCATCTCTTCCCAGCAATCCTTCTTCTTGGAAGAACATCCCAATGGTTGAAGAAGCCAAAGCCCTGCTGGAGACACTACCTGCGCAATCAAGTGTTGATCTGCAGGATGCACCTTCTCTTGCCTGGGCCCTTTCCCTTGACTGGAAGTATCAATGAGAACACAACCTGAACCTCAGACCCCCTCACCCTTGCACCCAGAGCCCTGTAGTCACTTTCGATACATTCAGGGTCTCCCCTGCCAGTATCATTGGTGCTCAAATGGATGGGTCAGCATGGGCTAGTAGTTAGAAGGCTGGATGAGCCTTGGTAATCCCTCCATGACAATTTGGATCTGGGCTCTGGGAAAGCAGCAGACTTCCCAAGACAGCAGGTCAGGTCGGCAGATGGCTCCCTCTGTCCCCTGCAGAAGGGAGACTCCAACCACCACCACCCATCGCTTCTGCTTGGTGGCTATCATCTCGATCCTTCCCACCTTGGTGAGGCCTGGCCTATCTTCCTCCACCAATGGAACATGCTCCTCCCTCTGCTGCTAGGGTTGCATATCTGCTCTCCAGATGAACCAATGCAGGTGGAGGTAAAGATCTCTGCTGGCTGCCAGAAGTCACAGCCTCCAGCTTCCACCCTCTTGGGTGTCCATATTCTCTCTCTTTCTTCTCTATGTCATGACCCAGTGATTTTTTGTGCCTCGGCACTATGGAATTTCCTGGCCACATGAGAGCTCCTTTGCACAGCAGAGTGTTCTGCTGCAATTAAGAGCCTGCGTGCAGGAGAGTTCCCGCCAATTTGCAGTTTCCTTTGCAGGATGCATTTCTTCTTTGCAACACAGAAATGCACGGTGCAAAGAGTTCCCACTATTTGGATGCAAATTTGTGCCCCGCTATTGGCCAGTGCTAAATTATTCACACGTGGCGGCTAGTAATTGGCTCGCTGGCCGTTTAAAATTCCGCGCGACTTCCGCCCAAGTCGAAGAGCTTTGAGCACGCTGCAGAGTGTCTCTGAAGTTATCTGACTTGCGGCTGCCAATCGATAGACTGATCACCTATCGATCTTTCTTCCTGTCACCCGGAGCGCACCCCCGACATCCCCCTTTCCCTGCCGGCTTCGAATTGCGGACGGATTAACTGGCTTGGGCCCCGCCAGCTGGAGCAACTCGTGTAGTTGTTCCGACGACTGGACCACCTGCGTCGTGATTGCAAGTGGCGTGAGTAAAGTTTTTTACAACCAATAAGTTGTGTCTGCCTCTCCATTCACCAGCCCGCCCTGACGTACGAGCGTAACTCGAGTCGGCCCCGGCCGTCAGAGACACTCTAGTGCTGTGTCTGGCATTTCTTCTGCCACAGTCCCAGAGGTCTCCTCCAGCATTGAATTGATGAACTCCTCATGGAGGAGGAGGCCTTGCTACCTCCTCCTGTAGTTCTCTTGCCTGTTACCTGAGAGAGACCACCAGGAAGCACCGATCACACCGCAGGCACTCCCTGACCTGGCTGTCTCTGGAAGGAACCTGAAAGCCACAGTCCCCACAGAGCTGAACCTGGACCTGGGTGGAAGCATCGATGGTGAGCAGTCTTGCCTGGACACAAACCTCACAAGTGCAAACAGAGGCAGTGGCAGTGGCTCTGGCATTGCAATGTCCTCCAGCCATTTGCCTGCGTCTCTTAATCTGTCTTTTCTCTCTCTCTGCTCTTATTCCAAGCACACCTTTCCTAGCAAACTCACCTGGAAGCTGGTCTGTTTCTTGCTTGTTGGCCCCAAAGAGGTCCTTTTTTTCCTGCTTCCTTACACCAAGCTGAAAGGCTTTACCCTTAGAAAGAGGGGGTAGGGGGAGGCCACAAACTGACCTAGGAACTGGCCTGTGAACTGCTTGCAAACTGCTTACCCCATTTGTAGCCCCTGTTCGCAGTCTCCCTGGTCACTGAGAGCTATCATTTGGTCCCTTTTGTAGCTGGCTGAGTTCTGATCAGATTGCATTTTGCATATTTTTATATTACTTCCCCTCTGTCAGCAAATAAGCAGGTAAGAGGTAGGAAGGTGGGTGTGAGAAGACTTAGGCTGATTTCTTGCAAACAAAGGGCAAAATGAAGTGCAAGCTGCAAAGGGATGCATTAACGATTCTTCTATAGCAAGGCAAGTGCCTTTGCTGTGGTGGCTTCTCTTAGGGGAGTGTAGCAATGTATCTTACCACACACTGAGCTGACCTCACAAGAGCTCTGAGAAACCCACCTTTTAAAAATTATCTTTTTTTCTCCTTTACAATAATTTTTCTTTCTCAAGCCATTTACTTTTCTTCTTTTCTCATTTTATTCCTCAGAGAGAAGACTTTTGTTTGTGTAGTCTTCAGAGAGACATTTTCTCTTTTGTTAGCTGGCATTGTTTCAGCAAAATCTCCTGGATTTAGTTAATACTCAGCTGTTGCGTGCTTTTTAACTACAGATAAACTTGATAGAACTGCTAGCCAGTAATTTTTTTCTGAAAGGCTGGTAAGAGTCTCACCAGGAAATTAATTCCTGTGTTGAAAGAATGTGATATACAGCAGTAGGTTGTCTTTACCCTTCATTTTTTATATTATTTATACCATCCCAAATCACAGATCTACAATATTATTTAAAAGAGAAATTCTTCAGTCCACTGGACTACTACCCTCCTCCTACCTTGCCATTGCCCACATCATGTCTTCTCAGTATCCTTCTCAGTATCCTCCTCTGCCCCCCTCCTGTCATTAAGAGCCAGCTTATACTTTCTAGCTGCCATGCTACTCCAAAGCTCCTTTCCTGCTTTGGAAAGATAAGCACTTACATTTTCCTTGTATTTTTCAGTAATCCATATATTTTTCATTTTGTACTTCTAGATTACACCTGTATTTAGATCTTTTATGGTTTTGTTACAAGTTCAAGAATTTTTAAGGTTAGAATGGGGAGTCTCTGGGAATATTTTGTTTAGTCAGAAATATTTTTTTAAAGTCTGGAGGAGGCCATGTAAGCTTAATAGAAATAGATAAAAGGCTTGGCAGTTGCAATTATGATTACTCCCATGCACAACAGAGTTTCTGAAATTCTTGCTGTGGCAAATGTTATTCTTCTGGGTTTCTACGGTTTTTAACATCAATTTAAAAGGTGTGTCCTGAGTTCCACCACAAATATTCTCATTTAAAATGTACATGTATTGGCTGGCTGCTCTTATAGACCTTGGAAGTGCCTGAAGGGTTGGTGAATTCATTAAGCTGAAAATTTGGGCAAAAAATACTTCTACTCCCACTGATTTTCTATGGAGGGGAACAGAAGGTATATTAGTGGCATGTGGAAAAACATTTTCTGTTTGTGTTGTAGTGAATCTGATAATTCATTTTCCTCTCTAGTAACTTGTGAGAGCATAGGTTAGATCTACAACTGCTGTAAAGCGCTGTAATTCAATGAATGCCAGAAGAGCTATAGTGATTTATACCAACTGAGGAACTTGTCCATTAAATCAGTCAGGTGGGTGAATATATGAACCCAAAATTGGACAAGGAAGATTGGCATGTGTTCCCATCAAGATTCTTTTAACTGGCCAGTCTCTGAGGAAGCTTCTTGTTAAATCTGTCAAAGAGTAATCAAGGCAATTTCCTTCTTTAATAATGTACTGGAAGGCCTGACCAAAGTCTGAAGCCTCAGTGAGCCTGTGGCTGTAGCAGACTAAGAGAGCAGGCATCATATTTAGACTAGGCACAATGGGAGCAAAAAATGGAAGTGTAGACTAGTAGGAGCAGAGAATCAAAATAAATATATCCAAGAATACCAGAGGCAGAACTCAAAGCTAAGCTGGAGATAAGGCTGGACTGCCATTTTGGGAAATGTCTAAGGGAGAAACGGGTAGTCTTTTTTCTCTATTTATATCTTTTCTGGAAGTGTTAGCATTCAAAACTACTAAAATTTCTGAAGAGAGGGAGAAATCAAGCAGGTTACTAACCTCTAAGGCCAGAAGAGCATGGCCCCAGACCTTGGTCAGGCCTTCTCATACATTAATAGGGAAGGGAATGACCTTAATTGCTGTACAACCTGAAACAGGGCTGGGAAGAGCAAATGGTCAAAGTAACAAACCTCCATCCTATCTCCAACAGTAGGCTTCTATCATCAAAACTTGTGTTTTGATGCACTACCCCGTAAACAAGGGTGTTAAGAGTAAGCATCTGGTCTATGGTTGGCCCACATGGTTTTAAGTGTGTTTGGAAGCATAATAATTGGCCTACAAGCTATCACAGACCTCTGACCACAAAAGTGCTTTGAATTTTAAGGAGGTCGACTCCAGAGGTGAGAAACAGTCAAGAAGCAAATATACTGCCTTTGAAGAGGGACTCACGTAAGGTATTGTAACATTATTAGATTTCTAATGGAGCTGTAAATGTTAGGCACCTGCCAAAACAAAGAGATTTGATTTCAGTCCAGAGGGGTCCAGAGGGGTTTGCAGTTTATATAAGACATGCTACTGGTTTCTAAGCTTGTGTGGTGTGTTAGTTTGTGTCCTCACCTTCCTCTGAAATACCAAAACTCTGGCCATACCTAAGGCTGGAGGTTTTTTAGTGGGATGTGTTGATGCTTCTTCTGGTACTTAGAAAACTCAGAGGTTCGTGGCAGGGGATCTTGTTCTCCCTTTCAGGGTCATACCATTGTGATACTTTGGGTTAGGAAGGAATTTTTTTCTTAGGTCAGATTCACAAGGACTAGGGGAATGTTGCCTTCTGCAGATGGGTGGAACCTGAACTTCTTTCTAAGTTTTTTCTGAGGTTGGAAATTAGCCAATTATTTCCCTGTCATTGCAGTGGTAGGGCAATGACAATACCCTTGTCCCAGGCAGTGCCACCCACAATCCTGGCTTCCTGGAAAGCATTCCCCCACCCCCCTGCATTCCTCTGAGGGGCACATACTGCGATGCAGGAGAATATTGCATGAGGAAGACGTGCCTCAGTTTGCAGTTGCCAAACTTTTCTTGTTTTTAATAAAGAAAGCCTGTTGAATGTGGCCTGTCTCACAGCTTAGTCCCTCTTTCCATTGACACCAGCACACTTTTGGGAGCGGGGTTTGGGTGGGGGTGGGACCAGGGATGAGGGAGGTTTGTGAAAGTGGCAAAATAACCTTGAGGAGTGGTTAGGATGGGAAACATGGAGGGGGTTGGGGCCAGGGGGAATGCCTCCAGGGAAGAACTCAACACAGAAACTTGGAGGGGAGGCACGGGGAAGGGCCCTTTATACCATATTTTAGATCTGGGGCTTTAGACACTTATTCCCAGAGTTGGGAGTGAAGGTCAGGTTTGTCTCAATGTCATAGCTGGAAAGGTGAGAGGGCTGTGGGGCTAGGGTGGGAGGCAGCTGCGGGGCCAGGTGAGGAGGTGGCTGTAGGATGGGAAGCATTGTCACAGCAGAGGCTGTGGAGTCCTGGAGGTCCTTGCCCCTGGGCTCCAGTATCTGTCTGTAGGGACCCTGACCCCATGACCCTTGGCCATGCCTGGGGCCCATCTCATATGGCAAGACCGAGTCCAGGGGCTGCCCATCTTTGCCATGATTGGGGTGCTCCCCTGCAGTGGGACTTGGGCCAGGAAAGGGGTTAGGATTAGTGAAAAAACTCCCCCTGGACCACCTACATGGTGGATGGATGAGCTGGGACAGGTGGGCTCTGATGCCAACCACTGTCCCAGCAACAGCCTGGCCTGGCAGGCTGGTGGGCTGTGCTTTCCCCCTGGTTACAAGTGCTTCTGTGCCCTGTTAGGACTCTCAATTCCATTGGAACCACTTGGGAGGCCTGCATACACAGGGTGACCATGAGTGCTGGGGGGATGTGGATTGATTTAGAGAGGAGAGCAATGTCATGAACAGCCCTGGTCTTTGGCCCCAGGCACCCTGGTCCCACTCCCCTTGCCCAGTGCTTCCTACTGGAGCAGGCCCTGCTAGGGGCTGTTCCTTCCCCAGTTCATAGGCCATTAGCACCCTCATGCCACTCTCCCTGTCCTGGGTCTACCTCCCACTATTCTAGCTTCCAGTCAGGGCATGGTGGGGACCATTTCCCCCCTGGCCAGAATTCAGGGGTACCTCCCATGGGACCCCTGTTCTTATTGCCCCTGGGAAGATGCCCTGGAGTGGGGCACAGCATGCTGTCATGGGCTGGATGGCAGCCTCTTTCACCACCCCTGGTTTGGGGGGCTATAGGCTCTCTGTTGGAGGTAACATTAGTGCCAGGAGTGTCATAAGTGGCTGAAAATCCTGTCCATAAACCTTGTCCATAAACTCCCTCTCCTGGTACTGGAACTCTGCCAGGTTGCCTCCTCAAAACAGTGGGTGGCCATCTTGGGCCACTATTCCTGTATCCCTATTCCCTATTCCTCAGCAGTCAGTGTAGGCATAACCCCAGCCTGAGGATGTCCCTTCTCCACATCTGGAGTCTTTCCTTGTGTCAGTCTCTTGGCTTCTGGCACCAGGAGTCAGCTGTGCATGGCCAGCACTCAGAGGCAGCAACCAAAACCTGCAGTATCTTCTTATTTCTTCAATGCCTCCTATGGACATCTCTTATGTACTCTGCAGCTGTGTGGTCCCCTGTCCTTGAAGTGGTATTGCATCCTCTGTCACTGTCCTCCCTGGCAGAGGTGGTGTTTCTGCAGTTTGAGGCTCAGAGCCTTTATGTGAAGTTGCAACTTTTGCTGATAAAATGAAGTATGCGGGCATTTTGGATCCTCTCAGCACTTGTCTGGGCTCTCACATGGAGACAGCATGGTAAGTTCACTGTCTTGGCCTTCCCCCTCTGTCTCCTCACAGGGCTGGGAGCTCTGTTGCTGCTCTCCATCCCACATAGCAGAGACTGGAGTCCTGGCTGTGCTGTGGGTAGGCAGCAGGCCCTGCCGCAGTGCTGGGATGTGTTTCTTGGAAGCGGGGGGCTGTGTCCCTCTTCAGGAACTTCAGTGAACACCTGCTCTGCTCCATCAGAGGTCCGGGAACCCAGGGCCCTGCAGGGACTTGGCCCATCCCTGGAGCAGGCAGGGACTGACCACTCTGGGCAATTCTGGCACTCTGCCCCCTCTCGACCTGTCCTTTTCTTACAGGAGAGGCATTTCAGCACTGTGTCCATTCAGGAGCAGTACTTTGCTCCCGACATTTCCCTCATGAAAGTTGGCTGGCTCCAGAAGGCTGAGTTTTACCACTGTTCCCAGGGAAATACCAGCCAGTATGCCCTGCTCCTGCTGCAGGTTATAGTCCCCTGGGAGGACTCCAGTGTTTGACAGCTGGAGGGGAGGTGTGTGCTTTGAAAGCCCAAGTTGCTATTCAGGTTCCCCACACCCTGATTGTCTAAGAAGTGTCCTGCGATGCACTGTCCTTGGCTTTCCAACACTGTTCTTGTGTTTTGAATACACTAGGAGGGGGTGGGGGTTGGGTTTGCTTCACTTTCTGGGCTTGGGGTAGAAGAGGGTGCTGACTAGGACTAGGATCGGGCCATAGTTTCAATAGGGTTAGGGGTTGGGGTTGTTTGAAGGGTCAGTACAGTGATTGCCTGTGCTGTGAGACTGAGTCATCTTGCAAACACGGACTCTCCCCAGGGATCAGATCAGATAGTTAGAGGGTCAAGGGGGGAAAGGTCATGGAGTGCCACTTGTAGGTCTCTCCAGATGCATGACTTGGGAGTCACCCTGGCAGTGGGACCAGGTTGGCTGAGATCATGGTTCCCGACACAGGACTCATGGAGGTGTGAATGAGGTAATTTTATGTTCACACAGAATGGGAGATTAGCTGCACACTGGGAAAGAAGGGAGGGGTCATTGGTCTGCCCAGTACTGAAAGACAGAAACATCTTGAGCAATTAGGAGCCTGGGTCCCTATGCTTTGAGCAGTAAGGGTGGGGCAATTCAGTGGCTCCCCCACTCACCTCCATCCATGAATTGGGCCCCTCCATTCTGGGCTTTTCAGATATAATGGTCTGGGAGAGATATGTGACCATGAAGATGGCCTGTAGAGACCACTTGTCCCCCCAGAGGCAGGGTGGGAGGGGTGGGGAAAGGCCAGCAGGCTGGGCTCAGCGACCACCTTCTGGAGACAGGTTTGCACAGAGGGCTTTGGGCTGGTGTGCACTCATTGTATTGCTGCTTGCCCACCCCACTGGCTATGGGCACAACGTGCCTGCTCCCCTTCCCCACTGATTTCTCTCTAGGTTCTTTGCATTTCGCCTAGTGTTTGGGTCCTCAACACAGCTGCATGGAGCGGGGTAGAGGTGTACCATCTCGGGCAGCATGGTGTGTTTGATTGGTGCCAGTCTTTGCTAGTAGTGGAGGGGCGGCTGGCTATGCATGCTGTGCATTGTGCTGCAGCAGTGGACAATGTGCTGGTAGTTCAGGGGACTGCGGGGGCACTCTGCACACCTGGAAGCAGGGCATCAAGAAGATGTCAAGGGAGGGTGAGTGGAGCACCCATGGCAGCTGTGTTGGAAATGGTGTCCCAGAGGGTGTGTGTTCAGCTGTGATCTGTGAGGTCAAGGATCAGGGGCAGGGAGTGGGATCCCACAAGGTGGATGCATGGGCTTGGACTCCAGGTTCTGGGTCACAATGGAGCTTTCCCCCTGCTCTGGTGTGTCATGACCTGTGCTCTTCTTGAAAGTGCCTGAGAAGATGTCAAGGTAGTTCAGGTCCAGCTGCAGCTGCAACTCCCTCCTAGATCCTGTGATGATCTGGGAACCAGCACCAAGGAGTTGGTGTCCTTGGGGACTGCTGCTGGCAAAAGAACTTATGCTCTGTGGGCCCTCTAGAACTGCTCCTGGGCACCTGGTTGTCCTGTCATTCTGAGGCCTTCCTGTGTCTCCTCCTGCAGTGGGGTCCTTGCCTGCAACTCCTCCTCTCCCCTAGTGGTATCATACATGTGCAGGCTGCTGATAGCCATGTCGGTGGTGAGGAAGTGGGACAGCTCCTCATAGAAGGGCATGCCCTGACTCTTGGCTCCAGACTTTTTATTTGCATCATGTACATGCTTCTACTGGATATTCATCCATTTCATCTTGGCCTGGAACTGCATGCAGTCCCAGCTGTGACCCTGCACTTGCAACTGTTGGGCAATGTGCTTGAATGTGTACCGGTTGCAGTGCCCTTTGCAGAGCTAATGCTGGGTGTCTTCTTCATTCCAGATAGTGATAAGATACCTGATCTCTCCATAGTCCCAGTTGTGTGACCAGGCTTGGGTAGTGGAGGAGGATGGGACATGTTCTTCCATGGTACGTGGCAGTTTGGCATCTTCGGATGGGTGAGGGTCTGGCTGGGAGGAGGTGGATGGATGGATGGAAGGAGTGGTGGGTGCACATAAGTATGGGTCCTAGCATATGGCTCTCCTCACTCCACCTGGGTAGAGCCCCTGCTCCAGAGTGACCAGGGCTCAATTGCCCAGGCTACTGCCATGATCTCAAACTTTCCAGGGGCTTCCAGTGAACACCCGGTGATGCTGGCAACACCCAACACCCTAGCCTGGAAATTTCCAGTGTCCTCTATGTGCAACACTGAGGCAGATGATCACACCCCACCTGCTCCTGAAGTTTCCAAGGACATCTGCCTGCTTGTGCTGACATGGATGCTCAGTGACCCCCATTCCTTCACCCTAGTACTCCAGGACCTTGTAGCTGTGGTCCAAAAAAGCTTTGCAGCACACAAGGTACACATGGTCTGGGTAGTTGCTGGCAGTGGCTAAGCCATGGAGTTGCATCTACACAGGCCTAGTCCTCATGTTCTGCCCCCCACCAGACAGAAGTGAATGACCTGCATTGGCTCCTGCTCAGTATTCTGAGATGAGATGTGTGGGTGCCAGGGCTAGGGTCCATGGGGCTGTGCCCAAGCACAGGGGCATAGGAGTCCCTGGCTAAGTGGATGGGTGCCACAGTCAAGGTCTTTGGGCCTGTGCCAAAGTACAGGAGTTTTCCTGTGAGCATTGTTGGGGTCTGTGGGTATGTCATGTGGTGCTTCATGACACGGTGTTAGAGTACTGCCTGGGGACTTGGGAGCTCAGATCCCTGGGCTCATGCAGGGGACATAGATGCCTCCTTCCCCCCTGCCCCTCCACTGCCTGCCTGTGGCTGAAAGATAGCTGGAGGCATGAGGTGGGACTGGGGAGAGGGACTGTGCTTGCTGTGTCTTGGGACAGCCTGGGAGCCGGGCATTCTGAGCACTTGGCTAGAGCAACTGAGTGTAGGCCAAGAGCCACCATGCCTCCTTGCAAGGGAGGCATAGGAGTGACTACAAAGCAGGCTGGGATGCTGGAGGATAGCAATCTAACTTGAATCCGTAGGGAAACAGTTCAGAAATTTGATGGATCAGTCTAACCACAATCAATTTGAATTGAGTATACCTCATACTAGGCCTCTCTTAGACTACTTGCGCTATTTTTAGATTGGTCTATGTGCACCATGCTTCTGTAGGTTTAGATTGATTTACATTCACTTAGACTGGTCTAAGTACAATGTCTGTATGTGCCCTGGCTGTTTCAAAACCTCCTTTGGCCACAAGTTGATGTGTTTCATTTGGTTCAAATCTGCATTTTTAAGCCAAAAAATAAAAATAATAAAACCATGTCTAGTTTGACTTTCATCTAAAAGAAGCTGGACTTGTTGCTTAACTGGAGGCCAGAAGCCTAGAGTTCACAGGATCCTTTTGAAATTGGTTAAAAGCCCTTCCAGTTTGCACACGGGGGTGAGAAAAAACAGTACTGAAGATATTTCAGATGTGTTTTCCACTGATTTTTTTAAAGAAATCAGAATTGGTTGAACTTCTAAAATATTCCAGGTGTATTTTATAAGGTCTAGGCCCTAGACATTTCTGAAAGGCTTTTCTACCAGCAGTTTTGCCCATGTCTAACTTGTGCCCATTTTCTTTTCTTGTCTAAGTGTGGCAGGCTTGCTGGTAGGAGCCCGGCTTGCTGGCTTGAGCCAGAAGGCTCAGAGTGATTGGTGTGAACATTTCTCTTTCCCACCAATCAAGAAAGGGAAGGAGAGAGGCTTGCCCCGCCCCAACCTAGGGGTGAGGTGAAGAGTAGGACCTGAGGGGGAACTATCCCCTATTGGTCTGCTCCCAATCTGAGCCTTCTGAAGGAATGAATGCATGGGCAGCTTCCATGTGGGATGATGAAGAGGGCTGACGAAGATTTGGTGTAGCTGACCAGTGGGGCAGAGCAGTTGCTCCAGAAGCTCCTGGAAGATGTCTTTGCCAGACAGGAGCAGTAAGCAGCTGAATCCCAGCCCTTCTGCTGGGAGAGAGCTGCAATGATGGTGCACAGGTTAGTGCATGGAGAGTCTGGGAATGGACGGGACTGCAGAAGCTGCACGAGGCAGCGTGGGTCCCCAACCCTGCACAAGGCAGGGGCAGAAGCTCTCTGTGCATGGACCAGTGCACAGGGCTAGAGAACCCGGTGCACAGCTCGGTGCACAGTGGATCCAGGAGTGGATGGGACCTCAGTCACTGCATGAGGCAGCTTGGGTCTCCAACCCTGTGTGAGGCAGAAGCCAAGCCCCATTTGGTGCAGGGACTAGTGCACAGGGGCTGGAGAGCCTGGTGCACAGAACGGTGCACAGAGGGTACAGGAGCTGATGAGACTGTGGCAGCTGCACAAGGTGGTGTGGGTCTCCAGCCCTGTGTGAGCCAGGAGCCGAGCCCCATTCGGTGCACAGGGTGGTGCATGGGGCTGTTAGAGCTGAAAGAGACCACAGCGAGGCAGGAGCAGGGCTGTTACTGCATGGAATGGTACACAGGGCCATAGAGCAGATGGGACACCAAGGGCTGCTCTAGGCAGTTTGAGCTCCTACTGCCACCTGCATGGGGCAGGTGCCCCTTTGGTGCATGGGGCAGAGAGTAAGCTGACAGTCTTGGAGAGCTGCACAAGGCAGCTCGAGCATTCCTGTAGAGAGAGGGGATGCCTCGTCCCTCCAACACACACTGTTGGAATCAAGTCCAACCCCTTCAAGCCCGCTGGAGTCGAGGATCACCTGGGAAGGGGATTCCCACGGGGGAGGAGGGCCCCTCGTGCTATGTGAGACTGAGGGGAAGCCCTTCACAGGAGGGGACAATTCACCCTGGGGTGTAGAAAAGGACCCAGGGATCCTGCTTCTTAGGGGGGTTCCTGGGTTACGGGGCCCACCAGCTGACTAACCTAAGTGAGGGTAAGGGTGTCCTATGATGTGACAGGGTCCCTGCTTGAGTCGTCATTTCTTCTCTGGGCACAGCTAGCGTGCCACTGTTGCATTCTGTTCTTCCACGCTGCTAGGATTCCTGTTGTAATTCTGCACCTTTCTTATTGTATCAGAAAAGGAATATAAGTTGCCCTGTGTTAGCATTTATTATTATTTTATGCAGGTGTGTTTTATTTGTATATTTTTATATATTGTTCTATCATTGTCAGCTATTCCCATCATTGGTTTGTGCTGATTATCTTTAGGTATGTATGTTTTATTTGATGTAACCTTGTTGCATATCTTTAATTATTGACCCTTCACTGCCTGTTATTCTTGCTATTGGTCTGTTGGGTAACCTTTTACCATTGAGTGCCCCCCTTCCCCTGCGGCCTAGAGGGTCCTGATGAGGGGCAGGGGCTGCAGACTGATTCGAAGGCCACAGGGAATCAGGCCTATGCTTGAGTTTCAGGGTTAATTAGAGCTTTTATTTGGGGAAATTCATATCTGTAAATAGCCTGTACAAAAAAAAAATTGGGTTATAAGTTGTATATTATTTTTTAATACTAAACCTGTACATTGTTAAGAAGCACTGTGACTCCTGCTCTGCTCTGCTCTGCTCTGCTCTGCTCTGTAGGGAAGAAGGTGAGCTGGCCTACAGCTAGGCAGCCAGGAAAGAGGTGAACTGGCCTACACCTCAGTCACGCTTCCCACAGCATACACACTCCCACTAACATCCCTTCCATTTGAAGAGGGGGTACTTCCTGCGTACAGCCCGGGTTATACAAGTAAAGATTTTTTGTACTCTGAGGTGTTTGTCTGAATAGCTAATGGGATTCTTGCAGGATGGCAGAAACTGCCTGGCCTACCATTTGAAGCACATATAGTGACATGTGTTGTTACATGATGATATTCAAATGGACTTGTGCAAATCAATTATGCAATTTAACTATTGAGACAAGGGAGAACAAAGCAAGGGGGAAAAACATGAAACTGGTTTTAGCTTGGCACATCTGTCTGCCTGACAAAACTTAACCATCACTCTGTAAAACTGCTTGAAAAGCCCATAAAATAGTGGAAGTGAATTGATATTTCCTGTTCTCTTTAAAAATAGGTTTCATTTTATTTTTTTAATTGTAACATATTGTCCATATTGTAGTTTAACAAACATCCTGTTTTCAAGAATTTAAAAATGCAGCTTCTTTGAATATTGTGCCACATGGCAGCAGTACAAACGACCAGGGCCCAGCTGTTAAAATGGAAACTACTGTATAAATCCCTAGCCAAATAGCTGTCTTATTTAGAAAAGGGCAATGGAATACTGTAAAGGAAAGAGATGCAAACTTGGAAAGCTACCTACAAAACATTGCAAGGATTCTGTAGGTTTTAATATTCGGAAGACTAACCTCAAGGTTGCTTCCTGTTTGGAAGGTTTACACAGCTTATTCTCTGTGTGAAGAAGGGTTTTCAATCATTTCTCAAGTGTGCTCTTGACAGTGACCTCCTTGAGGTGTTTCCTGGATATCTAACTTTATCATAATTAATTCTACTTCTTCAGTAAGCTTTCTAAAGGAGAGAGCTCAGCCTGATAGGAAAATAATTTCTGCATTGTTAAATTAAAAAAAGGAAACCTCCCCGTGTAAGTATATGTACTCTTTGCACACTGACTTCCTGGTAGGGGTAATCCTATATTAGTAGCTTTATTTTACATAAAGTATTATAAGAGGCAAGGATGGTTATACATTTATTATGCTGGTTGCATGCAAAGTCAAAGTAGGCAATATGATGTTCTCTCGCTGGAGTGGTGCACCAGGGTAACTTGTGTAAAGCAGACTGCTTTTTCTAGCTTTTTAATGATTACAAAGTAAATATTTAAATGCCCCCTGAGGAGACATTACCATTTTTTCACAACCTTTGGGGCTGGGTATAATATGTTTTGACAGACAGATGAGTCTTTGGTCCCGGCCTTGGCAAAATCAGACACATACAGGCCTCTCTTTGAAGAGGCAATTCAGTCATAAGTGCCTGAGGCTGTGGATGCATATAACGTTTGAACCATTCTGAAATGTCACTGATTAGGGAACCGGTTCACAATTGTTGCACGTCAGAGGTGTCCACACATACAACCATACTAGCAGTCCAGGTAGAATGGCCGCCTTTTAGGCTGTGACTCTAACACCAGGGGGTGAGAATGAGCACCCAGGCCAACATGCCTCACTGTGTGTGTATGTGGGGAGGAGGGGAGGTTATGAGGTTGAAGGGGAGTGCTTGCACACATGCCCTGGGATTCCCAGGAAGTGGATGACCTGTGGAGACATCTTCACTTTCCTGCTTTTCTTTGTCTAATAAACAAGAGATGAATACACTTCCATAGCCTGGAATTGACTGAAGTCTACAATGTGTTTGCCTGACTTGGGGTTGCTGGATGGAGGCAGGGAGTGCTTGGATCCATGTCTTTGGATAGGTGGGCATGATGAGGGGCCATGGTGAGAGACCATGGTTGAGTAGAGAGTGAGGACACTTTTGGTTGTTAGAAGAATATTTTTTATTGACAAAGCAGTGCAAAGGAGCTTATTGATTTAAAAATGTGCCAACAAAAGGGGAAAAAAAGAAGTGGGCAAAAAGGCAGTGGGGAGATGAGGCATGATGTAGCATTGCATGCCTAGACAGTGGACCAGAATCACACCATGGAATGCATGGTGAACTGCCAACCAACCGAGCAGTGGAGGTGAGAGGGTTAAACCTCTAGCTGTGGTGCTGCGATGAGAAGCTGAGTGATGCTGAGGAGTGAAGTCCAACTCTCCTGCATGTGGCCTGGAGCCTAGCACAAAGCCAGCCCCTGGCAGCCATTCCACTATAACCCCAAGTTTCCTGATTGTCACACCCATCCGTTTTCGAGTTTTTTACTTTGCAGCAAGATAGTACTTGTAATGCTGTGGAGTAAATTAGTTTACTCCAGCCTAATAAGGGGGCATGTGTAGACATGTGATGTTTACTGTGCAGTAAACGTCTCATGTAGATGTGGCCAGGAATAGATTCATAGATGCTAGGGTCAGAAGGGACCTCAATAGATCATCGAGTCCGACCCCCTGCATAGG